>NW_009916724.1:0-17259 GCF_000696875.1 Nestor notabilis | reverse complement strand
AGACATTTTGACAAGTGGAGCAGAAGTGCTTACAATACCTATTGCTTTCCTTATTTTTCTTTATTTTGAAAATGGAACAGGTAAGCACTTGTAAGTGGTGCATAGAAAGTAAGTATAGCTGCAGATGCGGTTCTTTAAAGAATAGGTTGCAGTTGGCTTCCCAGTCTCGTCCATGCCAGTTAAGAAAGTGATTTTTCTTAACTGGCATGGAAGAGGATTAGGAATATATCTTCTAAAAGAGAAAGGAGAACTAGATCCAGATTTCTTTTTTATAGACAGCAAGAGGTTGTAGTGGGTGTACAAACACACCCCACCCACCCCGCCCCCCACTGCTCTGAAGTAAAAGCTGTGAGCAAAGCTGTAATGCCATATATTTTTATTCTTTGCCAGATTTCTAATTTCTAATAAAAGCTGTGGTAAAGCTGCCATTCTGTGGTAAAGCTGCCATTATATTATTGTAATTTGATTAAGACAGTATGAGCTCCCTGTTACTTAACATATATTTATGTCATTTTAATTTTGTCACAGTGATTTTTTTGAGTATCTCTGAGTTACAAAGGAATAAAAAGTCTGGAGTAGAGAGTCTATAATTTTTTCCAAACATGGAATGTAACTTTAGAGTGTTTGACAAAGAACACAATATAATGGGTTCTCTAGTCCAAAGAAGATGTTTACATATTGTAAAAACAATTACAAACATGTAGGATGACTTTTCATTGAAGGATTCTCATTATATTGCATTATGTGCTCTTCTGGGCCTGTGATAACAAAAATGACCTCGCACATATATAATAACTTTTTAGTAGTTAGAGTGAAGCTATGAAGTTTTTCCTGATTTTGTTCATAGTATCAAAAGTAGTTCTGTGGGTGTGTTTTAGTGTGTTTGAGGGGGAGGGGAGAAAATATTTAGCGTTTTGCTTTCTATTGTTTTGGGGTTTTTTTTGTTGTGTTGTTTTGGTTTGGTTTTTTCCCCAGCAAATTATTTGTAAGGAGAGTGCAACACAGCAAGGAGTCTCCTTTTCCTCCAGATGGTTGTGACATTTGAGTAAACCTTGGAGGATTAAAGGCACTCTAGTGAGCACTCACTGTAAACTCCTGATGCAACGTGACAGTCCTAATCTGGGTTCTGGGCTGATTAGATGGTCAAAGGGGGACCCTTCCCCCAACAAATCCAACTGTGCAGTAACTATTTGCACTGATGAGACACTAAAAAAGTCCTGTACCCTAAGTTTAGATTAAAGATTCAATATATGTACAAACTCATGCAAGTTCAGTTTTCAAGTATAACAATTTAGCAACTGGCTGTACAATAAAATCAGTTTGTGTAAAGCTTTTCTGTGTGTGCTTGAATGAGCACAGCTTGATACAAATGTCTTTTCTGTATATTAAAGAGAGTTTGCAAACAATCTAAATGGTTAAATGATGGTAGAAAATACAGAAATTGATCTGAATGAGACTCTTAAATCTGATTATGCATCATCACCATCTGCTGTAATAGGATAATAGAAAAGTAGAGAAAGATGTATTCTAACTTTATTTGGAATAATGCAAAAAAAAAAATCACTATTTTACATGTTATGCAAGGAGAACTTGTTTGCATAATGGGAATTTCATTGGAAATTATGCTTTTTGTTGCTCTGTGTGGTTTTAAACAGCTAAGACAAATATTTGATAAATCATTGATTTGATTAAAATCAGAAAATAGGGGTTGATTCCCATCCCCCAGGAAAAAAAAAAAAAAACAAAACTAAAAATAAAGCAGTATATAGAACTTTTAAGAAGTTGTATGGCAACAGGTGTAATTATTCAGTATTGCACATGTCTTAATTTATTTGTTTTGGCTGAATGAATGTTAAATTGTACTGCTCAACACTTCTCCTGGAACAAGAACAATGCTTCAGCCACGGCTTGTAAATTGGCCTCACTGATCTATAGATTATTTTTACTGCACAGCAACTGAGTAATTTGTTCCTTTTGTTCCCTTATGTTTTTTCTAAGTCTATCAGAGCATGACAGAGAATGCAGTATTTTATTTTCAAAGGAGAATCAGTGATATTTTTAGTTTTACAATTTCCACCTTTTCCACCTCCTTTTTTTTTCTCTTCCTTTTTCTTTTTCCAAGATACTTTAGTGCTATTATTTAGATACTTAAAGGTATTTTATCACAAAAATATCTGCTGGAAACAGGAAATGTACTTCATGATTTATTCTTGCAAATATGATTCCATTGACATGGTAGGAAATAAAGTATGTAATGCCAAATATGAAACTAATGGTAGTACCAAACATATTGTGAATTTTCAATTTCTTGTTTGGTATTACAAGATTCTGGGTTTCTGCAAACTCAAAAAATCCTTAATTATGGCTGCATATTTTCTGAAAAGAAACAGTTACACAGAAGCTGTGAGAGTTCAAAGAAGTCCAGTCAGATTATTTAATGAAATCTTCTATATTATTTTTCTGCATACTGAATAGCCTTTACAAACATATAAATTAAAACATCTGACTTCTTTTTAAACAGAAAAAGACAAGTTTTAAGGCTTATGCAAATTGATCATAAATGCTGATAGTAGAAAATCGTAGGATTTCAGATCAGGTTGCCCCAATTAACACAAGGAATTTAAATGCAGTGTTTAAAATGAAATGCTTTTTATCAGTTTCATTAAAAACATGGCTGTAAGAAATAATAATAATAAAAAAAAAGCCACCCAATATTCTTAATTCTTTGACTTAACTTGCAATTTGCAGTCTAAAACTACTGAATAGCTCTTCGTCGTCCAAGTTGCATCTCTTCAGAACCACCACCTATTTACTTGGATGTGCGGGCTGGATTTCTCAGATTTTGGGAAATCTTCTGTAAACATGAGGTAAGAATGGGATAAAGACCAAGCCTGACCTACCTTAAAATGTCCCAGGATCAAAATTACAGCTTTAGGGGGTTGAACTGGTAATGCATTGTCAGACTGATGGATAATTTCTCAACACCTTGTTATCTTTGCTATGTGTCAGACTGTGCTTTGACCAAAATGGAAGTGTGTTAGAAATTCTGCAGTACAAAGTTTTGTGCTTTAAGCAGTGCTTTTTAATCCTGTTACTATATTCTGCAAGAACTGGAGTTAAAACAGTACCGAAAATTAGTCAGTCTGCACAGCCCTCTCTTCACTCCATTCCCAGGTTTGTTTTTCTTTTATTTCTTATCCTATTTAACATAGCCTGTATTTATAGCCGCTGGTGGTGGGAATACAATGGTGTTGCTGCAGGCTTCCCTTTAATGGATCCTTGCCAAAGATAGTCATTGTTCCTATTGCTTGAGGCTGCTCAACTGTGCAAGGTTGCTTGGAAACCCTCTACTAAGTAAAACCTTCCAGTCACTTTCCTTTACCTCCCAAGTCATACCAGTCAAGTGCTGAGGGATTCAGAGGAGGATCACAGTCAATGTGGTTGCTTTTTGTGACCTTTTTGATGCTAAACCAATGACCTCTTAAATGCAGCAGTGTAGCTGCATATTGTAGCGTGCAGGACTATCTAGCTAAAAAACAAACACCACACCAGCCAGGAGGTAACGTCACTGGGTGTCCACGGAGGCAGTTAGATGATGATTTAAAAAATTCTGGAATAAGGAAAAAGCCTAGCTAGTAGGTTCCACTTTACGTTATACCATTGAGGAAAGTGGTTTTGTCAATGGTATAGCTTTAAGTGTACTGATGGTGTATCTCAGTGGTACTTTTAAGTTGTACTGTGGTGGTTTGTCTGACATGGAATGAAATTAACACTAAACGAATATAGTCTGGCCCTGATGCTCAGTAGGCTTTCCCTAACTTTTACTAGGTTGATTCCTTTTCTCACATAACAGAAATCACTTGTATTTGATACACCACTTCAGAGTGAATGAGTCATTAGTATCTTGAGCAAGCTGTTCAACAGGACAAATCAAATGCCATGCTTATTTATAATATTTAATTTGACCCACCTTTTAAAATAAGTGATCTAAATAATCTCACATGCTCTTTGTCTGTTATGTTAAACCAATGACTGTTTTCAGCAACTCGTACACTAAATCTTTTCAATTGCTTTATAAACATGTTATTTATATATGTGATAAATGCTGAGGTACACCATCTGAGTATGGCTGGCTTCTTAGTAGTAGATAACCCCTTAATACACAGAATACAGTCTGTTGTAATATTATTAGCTGAAACATTGGGCTGGTATTGTATTTTCCCACTGAGGAATTGAAAGTTGCCATTGATATTCTCCAAATAACATGACCTAAAGATCTGTGATAAAAAGAGACTGCTGTTCCTAAATGGTAACTTAATCTGGTTTCTATTCCAATGGGTTTTAGTACTCTCTCTGCAACTGTTTTAAGTTAATGATTTAAGTATTACATTATAAAAAATACATTGTCCTGAGTACAATGACATGAATCACTATCACTGCTGACTTGGATCCGTGAGGTTTCAGGAATAATTCTGTACTGGCACAGACGTCAGGACGTTTCGGTTTCTTTGGAATATATTTGCCCCATGCCTGCCTTTTCTTCCTGAGATCTAGCCTTCTCCTTTCCTTTTAAGGCTAAGTCTTTACTGATCTAAATAGCAAATAGGTATTTGTTATGCATCACTAATCTTAATATTTTAAGAACACTAGGATGCTGTGCATCAAGTTCTGAAATTATAAAAAGACAAGTGCATAACAATTGGAGGATTGAAATGAAAGGATAAATTACGTGTATTGCCACTTCTCACCTGCACCCAAACTATTTAATTATTTCACAGAAGCACAGCGATTGGGTCTTTACCCCAAAATAAGTTAAGCCCAGTTGTAAACATGAGATAGCAAGTTGGACTGAGACAGCAAGACTTCTCTATGATGTTGAAGAAGAGTAGAGTGACTCTCAGACTTCCCAGCCTGGTTAAAAGTACTGAGTGAAATGAAAGAGATAACTAGACTTAGGATGTGCTTCCTTCTTTCTATCATCCCTAATAGAATAATGGTTGTGACTTGGGGTTACTTGCTTATGAAAGCTACCGAGTTTACATAGTCACATGTGAAGTCTGTTCATATGCAAGTCAATATCTATAAAAGAGAGGAAAAAAAAGGATTTTCTTTAAATGTTAGAATAAAAAAAAAGATAGAGCACAGCTACCTGTTCCACTGCTAGCATACTGCAAAGTTGTTCCGCAGTTCCGCATTCATGGAATTTATAAGAAATGGGGCTCCGTAAGCAGATTCAGTCTTGCTACAGAATGAGATTCACAACTGTTGTATCAAATACTTCTAACTTCTCAAATCAAAAGACTGTTTTATAAGAACATCTTTTTTGTCAGTAAGAATCCCAAAGTGATTTTGCTATCTACTGTGTGGGAGATTGCCTGGAGCATAGCTCCAGGTTAACTGGGATAACCAGCAATTTCTGTTAATGTGTATGAATGAAATGGCTTTCTTGGGTTTTTCTCCCCATCCCGTCCTCCTTTTTATATTTTTTTTTTCGTTCTGCTAACTTTGAGAATAGATTTTAATGTCATTAGTCTATAACTGTAGTAGCAGCTTAGTATTTTGCTTTGCTATGGGTAAAACCATACTTACAAAATCTTTACTCAAGTCCTTTAACTGTTCTTTTAGGCACTGTGAAAATAATAACTTATCAGTATAGTAAAGTGGACAACTTTCTGAATAGATTGTGCTCAGCTAGAAAGAACAACAAGTATGACATCATAAAACTTGAGACCTCTTTCTTCTTAAGTGGTGCCTGCTCGAGTCCTAAAAGTGCACTTCACCTATTTCTCTGTTTTGTAAGTTTATAGAATGTAACCATATTTACTCCAGTATCTAAATTAGCTTCTTATTTTTTATTTTTTTCTAAATTAGTTGGATAATGCTTTGAGCACAGGAAGATAGTAACACTGTGAGCCAGCTCAGAAGGAATCAGTCACTCCAGCTGCGTGAACCCACAGGTGCTAAAGGCAGTTCAATACAGAAAATGTAAAACAGCAGTTCTAGGACCCATAAACCATTGTCCAAAATTTGGACTAAATGTGGGAAAATCTACTCCTTTACTGGGAATCGGGGGCTTACTCTAGATGGGAGAGACGGATACTACATGAGAAATTAAGACACAGCAGGACTTACTGGGAGTGGGAAGTATGAGCTGCAGGCACTTCATGGAAGCTCCATTTGCTGTACTTCTATTGCTGCTTTGGAGGCTGTACAGACTAGTGTAGTACAAAGACTGTAGTATAATTCTGTCACTGCAATGGCTTGGTTGTTAACAAAGTTACAGAGGTCAGACCATTAGTTGCCTTGAAAATAGAAAATATAGTGGAGAATGGGTGAAGAATTTTTGAAAGATCATCAAGAAGCAGTGAGGATAATGTATGTGTACTGTTCACACTAGTCAAGGGAGATAATGCTGTAACACAAGACATGAAACTAGGGGAAATACTTGATGCAGAAGATGATTGTGATTCAACAAGGAAACTGCAAAGAATTATTGATCTCAAAATGTAGGTAAATATGCCTCTACATTTGGGGGAGTTGAGAGATATCTATGGAAAATCAGAAATAGAAGTTAAATTTCTTGCAGTAGATATTTTTGTTGATATAGAATGTTTGCAAAAGTTTTGCCTTTTTTTCTCCAAAAAGTATTCTTGTTAAATCCACTTCTGTTAAGATGAAATTTATTTTCACAAGTATTTGTTGTTGTAATACCATTTTATTTAAAAGTCTTTGGAAAGACTACATATAAGAATATAGGGTTTTGGTTGTTTTTTTTGTTTGTTTGTTTGTGGGTTTTTTTTTCCACTTTTACTATCTTAGTGCTTGTTTTGCTTTTTAGTTCACTATTTTCTTCCCCAAAAAGTAGTCTGTGAGAAGGCATGAGTTGTACACTCATGTACAGTTTTCACAAAAAACTGTCTTTCAGAATAAATATAGTACAGGAACTAGTTATATTTGGACTTTTGTATGGGCCCAGCAATTGTGATATTTCCTATAAAAAGGTGTGTCTTCACTTAAAACATTGTAGATTATATGCACACATAAAGTATCTTTGTTCAAGAGAATTCACTTTTAGAGACAAGCAGGAACTGACAGAGGGAAAGAAGATCCCAGACCTTTAATCATCCCAAACCATTGTTTATGTTTTCATTCTTGAACTAATTGTCAACATCTATCTTTATTACTGTTAATTACTAAAAGAATGTCTGGAAGAAATTGATCATATAAGCAGCTCAGACTAATACATTCAGTATCAAGGACTTCACCCCAAAGTTTATTGATGCCCTAGGTGAGGAGAACATTTCTTGTGCATCTACGAGAGAGATGGACTGGTGCACTGAGACCAAGGTACAGCTGACAGTGGAATCGTACAGGAGGAAAACTGACAAGGACAATTATATATGAGGGTATAGGAGAGCACAGTGAAACAAGTCTGAGACTCAGAAAGAATGACAATATAAATAAGAGGAAAGAATATAGCTGACCCCATGAGTGCTGGGAGGAGAAGTACCATTTTGTGCTGGGACTTGAGTCACTCACTGTGACTTCCCCAAAAGGAAACTAGTTTCCAGTGCCCAAACTCACACTTTGGGCATGCTTTGGATGCATATGTGTAAATACAGAAGAAAAGCAGCACATCTGCATAAAAATGCAAATGTAAAAAAAAAATCTCTTTTTGCCCTGTTGTGTGGTGTAGGAATGAAGTCCTGTTTGCAAGACAAAAGAGTATTTTAAGGTAATCTTTTGCAGTCATATCTTAGTCATTACCCTGAAAATATTTTGGCATTGGCTGATTGTTTTCAGCTATGATCTCATACACCTTAGGTCTTTCATTTTAAAAACTCGCTTCTATAATTCTCATGGTAATGTGTAATATAGGATCATATATATGTGTGTTCTGAAGTTTCCCTAAGAATTTCCTGTCATAAAGTTTCTTTAGTTCTCTGGCGTTAGGTCTTAAATGACATATAGTCCCTACATGAATTTACTTTTATTGTCAAATACAAACTTTGAGCAGTACTGTATGTATTTATACAAGCCAACTTTGTTTCTCATCATCTATCAAGACTTAGTAAGAAAGTTTTAACAATGTGCAAGGAGGCTTCAATCACACTTTATTAACACTTGTGCAATTTTCGCATGGTATGTGCTTCATGGCATCCACAGGTGAGCTCAGAGTCCAGCAGGGATAGGTATGTAATGCACCTCAGTTGAAGAAGTACAAGTAGGCATGAGCGGATTTCAGTCCTTAACTTCAGCAAAGACTGGAAGAAGCATCAGGATCATTACCCTGGGCACAGAGAGGTCTGCCAGTAGGCATCTAATATTTCAGTAAATGTCCTTGTTGCATTGATGTTCCACAAGGCCTTATTCCATTGATTCCAGTGGGATTACATGAGCATGCCAAGGTATCACCGAGAACAAAAACAGCAAAAAAACCAGCCTAAAATCTGGCAAGAATACAAACAGCAATAATTAGAACAAAACATTTTCGGTTTGCTTTTTAATGTAGAGGGAAAATATCTGCTCAAAACTGTAAGTGGAATTGAAATCACTATCACTGATAGCTCATTTTAAAGAATTGTTCTTTTTTGTCAGTTAAGAAGGAAAAGCTGGAATATTAAAGCACTGAAAATAGGGAACTGCAGTTAGTGCAATTTTTTTTTTTTTTTTGATTCCCTGACACACATATCCTGGGAAATACTTAATGCTGTCAAGCGAAGAAGAGTATACCTCTGGTTTTCTTGGCTTTTGAACTTACTAGTGAGCTTGAACTGCATTACTAGTTTGAATTCTAAATGGATACGTCTCACATGATAGAATCATAAATGGTTAGGGTTGGAAAGGACCTTAAGATCATCTAGTTCCAACCCCCTTGCCATGGGCAGGGACACCTCACACTGGACCATGGCGCCCAAGGCTCTGTCCAACCTGGCCTTGAACACCTCCAGGTTTGGAGCATTCACAGCTTCCTTGGGCAACCCATTCTGGTGCCTCACCACCCTCACTGTAAAGAATTTCTTCCTTATATCTAACCTGAACTTCCCCTGTTTAAGTTTAAACCCATTCCCCCTTGTCCTAGTGCTACCTTGCAAGATAGGATATGATTAGTATGAACAGTATGGGGGGAAAATGGCATATGAAAATATCAAACTGTCACCAAAAAATCAAATAGAACGATGTATGGGTTTCATTTCAGAAATAAAATACTCTAAACTAACGGTTATTCATTATGAATTTGAAGTCTTTGTGCAAGAAAAATGAGTCACTCTGTACCCCAAACCAGAGTTTCTGAATTGTTATGGGAGGAGTTTAAACGAAGGCAATAATAAATCTGTAAAGTTATGAATGAAGTTACGTTAAAACTCTGTTTTTAAAATACAGTTGTAGTTACAGATAAATTGTGAGCCAAATTAAAAGGTTCAGTTTTAACTGGAGTAATAGATTTTGAAGGCCAGATCAAAGATTTGTTATTAAGTATAACAGTATTCAGAGACCAAGATTTTATGAGGTGATTCCTGTGTTAAACTATGTTTTGTACTTAATTGAAATAAAGAAATTGAAATGGGCCAAGATAAGAGTTTTCAATTAGCCTCCTTGTCCTTTTGTCCCATTGAAGAGAAAAAGCAGTGTGTGTTTTTAGGGCTGGGAAGTAGTAGTTAAACGTGCACCACCCCTTGAAACTGTTTCTGCTCTCTAAGCCTCCATTGTCTGAAACAGTGGGAAGCAAGATTCTTAGGCATCGAAAAATGTAGGGGGGGAAGGGAATCTATGTTAAGATAGATTCCAAATATCAGTGAATAAAAATTGAGCCACGGATTTTGCTCTTTGATTTAGGCTCTAGTACTGGAGCTTATTTGAATTTTTTAATCTCATACTTCTGTTTTTATTGTCAGCTTTGGTATGGTAAGGAAGCTTTCTGAAAAGGATTAATGCAGGCAGCGCAGATTTGTTGGAAAAAAATTCTTAAACTGCATATGAATGTTAAATGAGAAAATGGATATTATGAACACTGAAATGAAGTGAAACATTGTGGATAGCTGTTGCTGAGATGTCTTATATGAGTAGGAAAAGTTCTGCTTAAAAATAAAAGGAAATCTTTGGGATTAAGTTTTTTATGAAGTGAGAGAGAAATATTAGAGAACTATTAGCTGTACAGACTAAACAATCATGATACTATAAAACAGAATTCAATATGTGTGGTAATTTTTTTATAATGTAAAACACTTGCGTAATGGATAGCATACTCTGTAGGCAAAAAAAAAAAAAAGGAAAAAATAGATACTCTGCCAGTATGCACAAAGAAAATGAGGAAAGGATTGGGGTCAATTAGATTTTAGAATTTACGCTAGCAAAGAAAATGAACTTGAAAGAATTTGTATCTGCTTTTCTTAATTTCGTTTTGTGTTTCTCTTGAGTTTTAGTTGTGTCCCAGAGTGATGAGTAAAATTGGAGCCACCTGTTTTCCACTGGGCCCTTTTTAGTTTCTGTAAGTTCATAATACAGCATGCATGTATTCCTGTCAGAGTTATTTGGGGAAGCTGTTGTGAGTTAATAAAAATTAAATAAATGCAATAACAAACTTATTCTGACTAGGTGGCAAGGGGAACCCTACAAAAATGACTGGTTTATGGTGGAAACCAGTGATGTTTCAGGAAGAAACTTGTTCAGTGGTATACAAAAGATTCAGGGTGTTTTAAAAATTATATCGAAGTATGTTGTTCTACTGACCTGCATTCTTCTGGTCTTAAGTTGCCAAGGGTGTACTGCGAAGCTCTCAGCCTCCCTAACTTGCCAAAGCAGCAAGATTTGAGAAGCAGGGTATTGCAGGGGAGATGGTTTGGAATCCCCTATCCACAATCTTACATTGGGATTTGAGTTGCTGAAGATATGGGGGTGTATTTTGGGACGAAGTAGTTAACTGTTTGCAAATGCTGTTGGGCTGTGCAGATAACACTTGGAGAATTCCTGCTATGTCATGTGGCATTTTGTGTTTCCTGGATATTTGAGCTGCAAGCTAGTGCAGGAGAAGGCTTCCCTTGGAATTCTATGGCATGTGTTGTAAGACTTTCCTTCCCAACCCAGAGACGAAACAACTTTCTCGTCTCCCCAAGTCTCCATCAAAAAGGCAGTCTACTACAAACTTATGAAAAGGAAGAAATTCATCTGCTTCCAGGAAGTTTAAATGAGTTATGTAAGAATCTATATAGGATTCTACATCATTATTGAAGACTTAAGGATCTGTAAATAAACGTTGTTAAAAAAAGATTTCGGTTGTCAGAAACACAAACCTTTCTCTTGAAGAAATAAAAAGGAGGAGTCATTTTCAAGTCATCATTTCAGGGTATCGTATTCAAATGAAGGAAAAGCATAAGGAGTCAGGTAGTACTATTCTGTTACAAATGTGGAGCGGTAAGGGAAGGAAGAGTTAAAGATAGGATAAAGAGAAATAATTGTGAGTTGAAAGAGAATATTTTTATATTTTTCTAAAGTTAGGAATAACATCATCTTTGAAATGTTGATGGAGTCTTGGGTGACATGCTTTAGTGTGAGGCGTCCCTGCCCACGGCAGGGGCTTGGAACTAGGTGATCTTAGGTCCTTTCCAACCCTAAGTATTCTATGACTATACTGTGCTTAAAAAGAGAAGGATTGTTCATCATATCACATGGGAAACAGAACTTTGAAGTGCATCAGATGTATGGTATGAAGCTTTCCTGAAACTGGTACTGGCTTACCTGATGGATAACTCACTGAAAAGCTGAATTGCCCATCAAAACTACTCAAATGTTATTTTAAACAAAGCTGATTTTAATTTAAAATAATACTTTTGAAAAGCATTTTTAAATTCAAACCTTATGGGTTTTGAATTAAAAAAAAAAAACAAAACCCAAAAACTTACAGGTATTTTTTTCATTTTTTTGTCCCCATTCTGTCCTACAGTTGTCATTTGTTGGAAGATCACAGTATTTTTAATGCTGTAGATTCACAGAATGTTTTGGTTTGGAACGGACCTTTAAAGAAAGGTTATATAGTCCAATACCCCTGCCATGGGCAGGGATATCTTTCACAAGACCAGGTTGCTCCAAACCCCATCTAGCTTGGCCTTGAACACTTGTAGACACTTGTAGGGATGGGGCATCCACAACTTCACTGGGCAACCTGTTCCAGTGTCTCACCACCCTCATAAGAACATTTCTTTCTAATTGTAATCTCTTTTAATACTCTCTTTTGGTTTAAAACTGTTATCCTTTGTCCTGTCATTACAGGCCTTGGTAAAACATGTGTCCCATCTTACTTTTAAGTCCCATTTTGATTTGTTTTTGCATCAGATGAGATATGGGACATTGTGCAGCTGTAGCTTAGCTAATAGAAATTGTTGAGTCACCAGCTTCAACTAGTTGGTGTATTTTGCTTATTTCTGTTTATGACACCATTTTCTGTCCATCACTAATGGTGAGTAAACTGTTGAAGGAGGCTTAAACATCACTGAACGTAGTGGTCAGCCATTTGTGGGGAAAAAAAAAAAAATCACAAACTGGGAAGCAGTTACTTTTGGCACATTGAAATGGATTTGATGGTTGGACCACTAGGTGGATAAGGAACTGGCTGGATGGTTGCACTCGGAGAGTTGTGGTCAATGGCTCCATGTCCCAGTGCACACTGGTGGTGAGTGATGTTCCTCAGAGTTTGGTATTGGGACTGGTGCTGTTTAACATCTTTGTCAGTGACATGGACAGTGAGATTGAGTGCACTCTCAGCAAGTTTGCCAATGACACAGACTGTGTGGTTCAGTCAATACACTTGAGGGAAGGGATGCCATTAAGACAGGCTCGAGAGGTGGGTCTGTGCAAACCCCATTCAGTTCAATAAGGCCAAGTCCAAGTTCCTACACCTAGGTTGGGGCAATCCCAAGCACAAGTACAGGCTGGCCAGAAAATGGATTGAGAGCAGCCCTGAAGAGAAGCACTTGAGGGTGCTGGTTGATGAGAACAGATCCGGGAGCTCATAAAGTTGGTGGTCATGAAGTGTGGTTGTACTAAGACCTGTAGATGTCAAAGTCATATTGAAATAAAAGTACCACAACCAAGTGTTTTTGTATTTTTCAACTGAATTAGTTGCTGGATTGGAAAGGCAAGCTTTCATGAAGTCTTAAGGAGCAGAGTTATTCTCTGCAATGAAGACATCTGAATTAGACCTATTCACCTAAGTTCCCTCTAAGTCAACTTGGAGAAAAAGGAATCAAAGGTATGCATGATAACGGGTTTTGATCATTTGCATCCTAGGATTTTCTGTTGCTCTCCGACTATAAAAGAAGCATAGGTTAGTTACCCTGTAGAAGTCCATGTTACATACACTGAGAGCTCAGTGAAATACCTTTACTGCTTCCTTGTTCGCATAACTAAATGTCCTATTGAACTTAGATGTCATATTTCCCTCTATAAATATTTGTGGGGTTTGGCTTTGTTTTGTTTTTCTAATTTGACTTGAAACTCTTCAGTTTTTTTCAGTTTCTGTAAAAACTTATTTTTTTTTTTTTTTAAGATTTTCTCTCTGCAATATATAAACACACACTCGTAATACTTCCTTATTTTGCTTCCTGGGGAGAAGGAAAACCATTTTAGAAAAGGGAGCTTTACAAATTAACATGTATTGAGTGCAGAAAATCAGAGTCCACCTAGGAAGAGAGAAAGAGGGATGATATATAGTTGTTGATGTCATGGTGAAAATACCATCTAGTATAGCACACACAAAGGGCTCACTGGAGCATTCAGGTATAAAGAGCTAGTCTGAATGCCTGTTAAAGGACTAAGTACTGCTGCCTCTGGGATATTTAGTACATGCCTTGCATTTTCTCATTTCAGCAGTTCATATGAGCTATATCTAACCCCTAGGGTTTAAAGAGGGGAGGTTCATTCTAACCATCAAGTTTGAAGATTAACAGTCTTTTGAATTAGTGGATATCCTGAATGCCTTTGCTTTTATATGAGGTGTTTTTATTGTTCCATAGTAAAAGTTCCGCTTGGTTGCATAAGTGATTAATTTACTTAATCAGCTCTTAGTTCTGTGTAGTATATGTTGTGCCAACAAAATCCACTTTTCTTTAACTGATGTTGTTTCTGTTCCATTTCATGGCTATTGTATGTTAAATTTTTCTTACTGATACTTTAAAAAGCATTTTTGTTAAGGGATTCATACCTGTTAACTAGCACGCCTTTTTGCACCCGTTCTGGGGAGAGAGGAAGGTTTGGGAGTGATGACTGACTTTTTGTTACGTCTTCATCTAGTTGTAATCAACCTCCTCAAGAATGAGTAGGTCGATGCTGTTGATAAAGAGCTTACATAGGCTAAACACATTCATTTCACCCTTTGCACTTCTTAACACTGTAATGGGGCTGTGAGCTTTTCCTGTGAGAGACAGCTGCTTCTGCTTTTGAAGACTGGTTAAGCGAGAAACACAGAGAGATGACTACTTTCCTCATGTCCCAGCTCCTTTGCCCTGGCAAAATTTAATGCTCATAATTCACAGAGACCCAGAAAAGAGTCAGAAAAAGAGACAGCAAGTGGCCTTCTAAATCTGAAATAACATTGCGTGTTTACAAGTCACAGTTCAGAAGCAAATAATCTTAAAAGTGTAAGAATCTGTGTTTTAAATGGTTGCAGGTCATATTAGATAGTGGTCAATGTTGTTACTCCTTACCCAATCCCAACTGAGATTCTCTGCTGTTTAACAACGACCACAATTTCACCTGATTGTGGACATTAAATTCATTAAACACCAAAAAATCAGTGATGATCACAACATGGTTCCCATTTAATTGATAGCTGAGGATGGTGGTTGGCTACAACTGCTAAGATAGCCATTTTTAATCTTCAAGTACAGGTTGCTTACATCTAAGTTTTTTAGAACTTTGCTGAGGAGCTCTGTTGCTTTGAATACATCATGAAACACTAGGAAGTTACAGCAAGCAAGCTAATTTTTAAAAGGATAAATGGATTTGCTCTTAAAATTAAGATTATAAGTGGCATTTCTCCTTAGGAGTATGCAGTTTGCAAGTAAATCCTTAGGATGGTGATGGAAACCAGTGAGAGAGGGGAACTGTTCATTTTGGCTTTATACTCTGAATCTGTGTTTCAGGATCATAGAACATGGAAGACTTGGTTTTTTTATTAAAGACACTTAAACTAATTATTAACTTCTTTCATTCTGATGAAGAGTGAACAGGAGTATTAGAAAGAGTCTGATACCTGGAACTATCCTGCTAATAATTTGCAGATATTTGTCCTATGGTTATCTCAAAGGCAATTTAAGTTAACTTAATGGTATTTCAAAGAATGCTTAATTGTTTGAGGGTTGTCTGATCTTTCTCTCTGTGTGGATCTGGCAGCCTTACAAAGCATTACAACAATGTGATGAAAAGTTTGGCAGAAAAGATAAGATTTACCCCAAAAATATGATTTGGGGTTAAAAGTGATTTTGTATCTGAAAACTCTTTCACTACAGGTTTTTTCAAACATCAGTTCACTAGGTTGTATGAATTGACATAGATCCAGCAAAGTCTATGAGATGAAGATAAGTCTTCCTGTAGGACCTAAGCTTCTTGCCTGACCTGAGGAAAAAAAGCCAACACATTTTCATCAGTGAGAAATTAATTATTTGCAATACTCCTATAGCAGCATCACTTAAATTGTTTAAACGTAATACAAGTCCTTTCACTAAGTATCTACTGCCTTTATGTTATCAGTAAAGAGTGCCTTGGATAGCCAAGAGGCCTCTTCAGCATCACAGTAACATGAGATGCAATTTGGTTTGTTTTTTTTTTTTTCCTGCTTCATGCTTTGTTTTAGCTCTTCTCTGCTCATCTGCTCAGTTCTTAAATACATTGTTTATGTATTCATGGATGCTGTGGAGCACTGTGAGCTCCCTTATAAATGTGAAAAGGAGATCTTACAAAGAAGTGAAGAAAAAGCTTTCATAATATTTTTTCTACAGTATTGCTCTAGTACATAATCTACTTTGACTTCTATGACAATTTTCAAATACATCATAATTTCAGGAAAGAAGACAGAAAATAGAAATGCTTAATCAAAAGACCTTGCATGTATGTAATTTTAGGTGGGTTTCTTATCTGTTCTCCTGCGGGCATTCACATGTGCTATATAAACAGATAACGCTTCTCCTTGCCAAAGGTTCTTAAAACCTGTGCTAATGTCTCTGCTCTATGATAACAGTAATTTTTTCTTCAAGAAAGCAATCTCCTTTTGGTCTCTAAAGGACAGTTGCTTTAGGTACAGTCATTCATGAGTCAGTCAGTAGGAGTCCCAGGCACAGAATAGGCAGCTCAGGTTTTACTCATGGTTTATCTATATCCTTTACTAGGAGAAGATTGCAGAGGGCAAGCATTTCAGATAGTGAATTTTATTCAAATGCATGCTTCTAAAGAGAATAATACAACTTTTTCAATATGAAAGCGATATCCAACCCCAAATTTAGGTATCTTGTAGTTATGTATTTTTCAGGCACTGAATTTTTTTCTGCTTACAGAGGAATTTGTTGGTACTATGGGAAAAAGCCCTCAAGCTGCTTATGTTTAGGCACCTATAAATACGCTGATGTACATGAATAAAAATTTTTTTTTCACCACTATAAGCTAAATTTCTGTATTAATGAAGGGAAAAGGTTAAGGTACTAAACCGGATTTTTGTGTAGCTTTTGGATTTGAACCAGAGATGTTCAATACAATCATGGGTAAGACAGGATGAAGCATTTCTAATTTACGGTAACACATAAACAAAAAACAGATTGTAATTATTGGATGATTTTGCATATTTATAGGAAGATAATTTTTTTTAATCATTTTATGCCAAGTAAGTTGTTTCACTGCTTGCCTCTTATTTCTCACATCACATCTTCTGTGCCTGCATTCATGGTACACATATACAACACAACTCGGGGTTAAGTAGTATAGATGCAACATTTTATGTTTACCGATATGCTTATTCTTTCTATCTATGAGTGTACTGCAGATGCATTTATATGGTTGCTTAATACCTCATCCCTGGACATTTCATATTAAAGAGTGTCAGACTGCCAGCTTAATATGTTCTTTCTGGGGATCTTGGATTTTCAGGGTATCAGCTTGTGGAGAAAACACTCTGGAAATCACAAATCAACTGACTGCTTTTTCCATTTCACTTTTTGCTTAAAAAAGCAGTCAGCTAGAGCCTTCTACACATAGAATCATAGAATAGTTAGGGTT
>NW_009916723.1:311-1178 GCF_000696875.1 Nestor notabilis | reverse complement strand
CTTGGGGCATTTAGCAGTCAAAGCAGGGGGGAGAAAGTAAGTTAGCCCTGTATCTCTTCAGAACTGTTTTCAGGAAGGTATATCATGCATAAAATTTGGGTGTTTCGCTTGTTCATGTAAATGTAAAACATTAATAATTAAATCAGACATTCCTTTGAAATGAATTTGCTTAAAAAATAACTTTTGGAGTCATTCTGTGGCTGAAAGGATGCATGAAATTAGCTTAATGTTTAAAGTTTTCTTTTTCTACTAGTATTTTTAGGGTCACGTTACACAGTGATTGTCCAAGGCCATGTCTAGACTTCCCTAATCAGATAAGATGTGAAGTAGAACATGTGTAAGTTAATGTGTACTAAAAATATACTGTAGTTAAAGCACGTTGCCTTCAAGGGTTTGTTTAAATGCAGCTTCTGTCAGTGAAGTTAAATTGGGTTATTGATGAAATATTTCTCTGTAATCCCTGAAGTCCTTTGAAAGCAATTTTGTTTCATGCCCATCTGCAAACTGGCAGTTCCCAGCTATGATGCAGGATTCAGAAGGGCAATCTAACACGGACAAACACAACCAACAGTTGTGAGTTCATCCTGCACAGTGGGTTTCTACACTGCACAAAGTCCAGGTGTAACTGTGGTGACGTGTGGCTGCCACCTCGAGCAGTGGTGGTATCACCAGCTACTGATGGTGAGCTGGACACCAGACGTGCCAGCGCCGAGTTCCTCTTTATTTGTTAGATCTGCATGAGACTGTAGCTATGTTCAACCTTACAAACACCTTGATGAGAAACCCTGGAGTTGGAGGTGCTTGCACTGCCACCACCTCAAATTCCCAGGGGCTGAACTTGTCTGCTCAGAAAGAAGACTTCTCCCT
>NW_009916723.1:0-262 GCF_000696875.1 Nestor notabilis | reverse complement strand
CGCGAGCAGCGGTGGTATCACCAGCTACTGATGGTGAGCTGGACACCAGACGTGCCAGCGCAGAGTTCCTCTTTGTTAGATCTGCATGAGACTGTAGCTATGTTCAACCTTACAAACACCTTGATGAGAAACCCTGGAGTTGGAGGTGCTTGCACTGCCACCACCTCACATTCCCAGGGGCTGCCCTTGTGTGCTCAGAAAGAAGTCTTCTCCCTGCTTGTAATAGCAGAAGAAAACATGACGGATGGGTAAACACTGGAGG
>NW_009916722.1:0-3993 GCF_000696875.1 Nestor notabilis | reverse complement strand
CCGTAGCCCCATCATAGAAGGCCACCAAATTGGTCAGGCAGGATTTCCCCTTAGTTAAACCATGCTGGCTGTCACCAACCACATCATTGTTTTTTATGTGCCTTAGTATGCTTTCCAGGAGAATCTGCTCCAAGATTTTGCCGGGCACAGAGGTGAGACCGACTGGTCTGTAGTTCCCCAGGTCTTCCACCTTCCCTGGTCAGCGATGTGGTCGGTGGGTGGTGAGCAATTGTATCCTCTCCCCTGGTTATTTCCCTTATTATTATTATTGGTGGTAGTAGTAGTAGCGGGTTTGTATTATACTTTAGCTACTGGACTGCTCTTATCTCAACCATGGGAGTTACATTCTTCTGATTCTCCTCCCCATCCCTCCAGGAGCAGGGGGGAGGAAGAAGCGGGGGGGGGGCGTGAGTGAGCAGCTGCGTAGTTCCGAGTTACCAGCTGGGCTTAAACCATGACAGTTTTTTCTGGCAGTTCTTTGAAAATGGGTGTTACATTACCCTTCCTCCAGTCATCAGGAACTTCACCTGACTGCCGTGATTTTTCAAATATGATGGACAGTGGCTCAGCAACTTCATTTGCCAGCTCCTTCAGGACCCGCAGATGGGTTTCATCAGGTCCCGTGAACTTGTGCACATTCAGGTTCTTAAGATGGTCTCAAACCTGATCCTCTCCAGCAGTGGGCCTAAGGTCTTCATTCTCACAGTCCCTGCGTCTGCATTCCAAGACTTGGGTGGTGTGGGTCAGAGCATTTGCTAGTGAAGACTGAAGCAAGTAAGTCCTTAAGAACCTCAGCCTTTTCCAAATCCAGGGTAGCTCCTTCTCCTGATAGCTTCCTTAGACTGCTCACATTGGCCCTAGTCTGTCTTTTATTTGCTGTGTACCTATAGAATTAGATAGAATAGATGAATTAGTTGATTAAGTTTTAGAATTCTACCAGTTGGTAGCATCAGTGCGAGGTGCTGGTTATCCTGGACCCTTTCCCTCCTAATACTTAAAGCTTTTCTGCATTGTGCCACCTTGGTGTCTTGGTTAGCATGTTTCCACAGTGTTAGCAAGTCTCTCTTTAGGAGAAGATAACCTCTTTCACCTACCTCCAGTCTTGGCTTTTGTGCAAATAACAACTCTAAATCTGTAAATGGGCATGTAACTGTAATGCCACTTTTTTCTTTTCTTATATGTTCTAGTAATAAGAGCAATAATTTATGATGCTTTGTTGACTGTCGTAATTTTTGCTTAATCAGCTCCGAGTGGGACAGGGCAGGCATTCATAAGCTTCTTTGGGATCCCCCAATCGGCAGCAGACACTTAAGTTAGATCCAGGTGTTCTTTGTGGGCTTTCCCCAAACTTGTGTTGGCTACATAATCAAATAAGACATAAAGGCAACTTTACACTCTAGAGATCAGTTTAGTGACCAGTTTCTTTCTGCTTCCCTTCCTTGTGTGTCTAACACCATAGGAAATCCATGTGCCAAGTGGTTCTTCTTGAAACAGATAAAGCAATAACTTTGTTGAGGGTGCGCCTGGGAGATATTTGGGTTATCATGAGAAAGAAAGTGATGAAAAAAATTATGAATTTGTGTTTGTCTCAACAGTCTTCTCCTGGTTGTGTACCATATATGAATTTGGATGCCTTGAGAAATGAATATCAAGTTTCCTAAATTCAGCATGGAAACAAACATCTACAGTGATATGTTTAGCTGGAGATGTAACATTAAGGTGTACATACTAATACTGGCTGTATGAGTAGTGAAAGGTTTGGGTTGGTCAGTGGCTTTGGTCATTCACAAGTCAGGTGGCAAGGGTGAAGGAAGGAGAGAAGCTTCCGTGGCTGCAGGCAAAGACAATATGTTCCTTTAAACTGTCTAGTCCAGAATTGGGAAAACTGGCAGGAAAACATTTCTCCATCCTTCTGTCTGTCACTAGGCAGAATTTTAAGAAAATACTGCAATAAGTTCTTTATTTTGTGGTTAGGTTTTTTTTTGTTGGGTGGGTGGGTTTTGGTTGGGTTTTTTTGTGTATGTGTGTGTTTTAATTTATTTGTAAGTGACACAGTGAGAAACAAGTTGATAGATAACATGATTGCTGACTTAGATTTCACATACATCAGTGTATGTATGTGCTTTCCAGCCACTCAAAATATGACCTGGAAAGAATAAGTGAGGATTTCCAGCTGTGACTCCACATGCTATGACACAGGCTTCTGAAAGAGCTGAGTAGCTGAACAAATACCTACTACACATTTGGAGTGGTATATATTTACATTTGGGGACCATTCAATTCACTGTGCGTGGAGGTTGTCCCCAAGTAGCACACAAACCTGAGCAGGTTTTGATAACTCAAAGTCTTATGTTGTTAATGTTCTTAATGCAGTATTAGATATTTTTTTTAAGCGGTCCAGGTGTGTTTGGGTAGCTTTGTACTTTAGGCCGTGAATTTGTTATGCTAGCAGAAATGTTTTTTCACCTGGAAGTGTGTTGCAATAATCGACATTCTTTGCTTAAGGAGAAGTTGGTCCTCAGACTTCTACTTCTTTCCCCTGTAGAAATTGTGGACAGTTTGGTGAAAATATTTGGAATAAATAAATGAAATGTGTTTAAGTAGGTGCTGAAAAGTATTTCCTTTCTGGACGGATTGTTTGTTGTTTTGCTAGTAATCGTCAAGCAAATGAAACTGGAGTCTGGGGAGTGGATTTGCCTGTGGATTCCTGTAGTTCATAATTGGCTGGTTCAGATTTCTTTTGGACAAGATAGATATTGAAAAAGTGCAAACTCTAGCTAAGATGGGTTAAATGCATAGAAAAGAGAAATTTTTTAAGAAAAAATTTGATACCTATTTACTTTTGGTATAACTTTGCCTAAGGCAGGGATGCTCAAATGCATGCACCTTCTTTCAGATTTTTCCTGCTAATGTGCCATATGAACACACATCTTCAAAGCACTAAAATTCCGTTGTTCTGTATTAAGTGAAAAACAAAGCAGCTTTCTTCCTCTGAAGTATATCAAGGATTGCAATCTTTTGCAAAACAGTAGTTATAAGTTGAAATATTTCTCTGCACAAAGTGAAAAGAGAACTGCTGGCCCACACTAAGGACTAGACAGGATTTTCTGCCTGGCCACCTCTAAGGCAGAAAATGGCAAGTCATAAAAAAGATCCTGTCAGGAGCTCTGTTGTGGTAAGGAACTGGCTTTCGTAAATGCATGTGCAGAAGCTAAAGATCTGTCCAGGCTACTTGCTTAAATGTTTCCATGTCTGGCTGTCTTGGCTACATAAACCCCAAATTTTGTTTGGAGTGCCAATCTGCTTAAGGATAGCAGGGAATTCAGTGTTTCATGTTGACTGGTTTCAATGAGTAAAGCTTGATAGTATGTTTGCATTCTTATTGTGCAGGAGCTGGCACCCACTGGGGGCACATCCTTGTTATAGCAGCCAGCACCTCTCAATTCCTCAAGTACTTCAGCTGGGGCTGAGCAGTGCTTCCTCACCTGGGAGCTCTGTCTGTTGGCTGTTGCTGCCTACTGGAAGAGGTATTGCAGCATATTCTTATGTGTCTTCCAGACATAAAAAACATCTCTTAATGCAGCTATGCATGCTTTTGGGAACATTTTCAACCTCTTGGTCTAGTTTGTCTTCTGGGAGCTGATTCTGCTCTGAGACATTGTGGTGCATGGTATGTGTGTGAGTTGGTATGCTAACAAGGCAGGTCTTTTTCTCTGGCTTACACCTCCATAAAGGGTTGCAGAGTTGGTTGGTGGGAACAGTGTGAACTGTCAGCTTGGTCTGGCTCCCCTGTGGAAGATGCATGTACCAAATTATACAGTAACATCAAAAGGAGGCTATTTGTATCAGTCTCTGTAGGAACCACACAGACACCCCTTTTTTAACATAATATAGTTCTCTACACTCCACCTGAAGTACCTGAATTGTCACACAGTTGTCATGTTACAGTGCGGGAATAGTTTTTAACACCTCTCCTCCCTCTCCCCCCCTCTC
>NW_009916721.1:3207-3792 GCF_000696875.1 Nestor notabilis | reverse complement strand
ACTATTAATGACACCATCACAACATATAGCATAACCTTAACCATATCATATCATCAGTACCAAAATCATTACTGTGATTATCTGCAAAACTAGGTCAAATACCAGCAAGTTACAAACAGAAACAAATCCAAGTGTATACCAATCGGGCGCTAGCAGTTTTGCCTATGACATTTCTACATCTAGATTTATGGAAGGCTGCAAACCAGAAGTTAACCCACCAAATTCCAAACTTTAAACATACTCCTGTGCAGGACATCTCCTACAACTTACGGAATGTTACCCAAAACGAAATTAATATTTACAAAAGAATACCCTCCTAAAGATGGTCCTTGTCTGCTCCCGCAGTGATCCGAGTGAGTCGAGGGGTTCCTCCGGCAAATTCTCTGGGGGCCCTAGTGAGCCCTGTTCTCAGCGGGTCCTGCAGCCGAGCAGAGAGGGTCCCATTTACACCTGTGTAATTAGTTTGGTAACACCACTGACATAAGCAAGTGATTTCCCCTCATCCTTCTACTTAAGAGTTAACTTTGCTACAGCACCTCCTGAACCTGGCTTCAGATATTTCTTAGCTACAGTCCTGTTTTGGCT
>NW_009916721.1:1626-2373 GCF_000696875.1 Nestor notabilis | reverse complement strand
GTGTGGGAGGGGTTTTCCCCCGCCTGCCTCTGCCTTAGACAGTGAGATTCCCATCTCCTCCCCGACCGCTCACCTGCGTCCAGTGCAGTTCTTTGAATTCATCACGACCTTTCATCACGGCTTCGCCTTCTCGGCGGCTTCGCCCTCTCGGCAGCTTCGCCCTTCTCGGTGGCTTCTCTTTTTACAGCAGCTTCGCATCCAGCTCGGATACTCTCATCGAGACCTGTTGTCACAGCTTCCCATTCTCAGCAGCTTTGCCCTTCCTGGCAGCTTCACATCTTTCAGTGGCTTCGCTTCTGTCAGCGGCTTCGCGCTTCCTGGCGGCTTCGCATCTTTCAGTGGCTTCTCTTTTTTCAGCGGCTTCTCTTTTTTCAGCGGCTTCGCCCTTCCTAGCAGCTTTGCTTTTTACAGCGGCTTTGCATCCAGCACAGATACTCTTTCTGTTGCCAGGACAGCACCTATGCTGGTCGGCTTTCCCGCTCACCCTCCTATTCAGCAGTCCTAAATGCTCAAGCAAGCAACAGCAAGAGGGGTCCCTATTCGGGTGCCATTAGTGGGAGATACGGACAGCACAACAGACCAATATGATTAAATGCTGACACTTTATTGAGCCCAATTAGCTGTTTATATAACCTTTCTAACTGTCCACATGAATTCTATACAATCCCGATTGGCTAAGTCCACTAATGCATGCACATAAATACAGCTCATGATAGGCTTAAGCTTTCAGTACATGCGAAGGCTTTA
>NW_009916721.1:0-495 GCF_000696875.1 Nestor notabilis | reverse complement strand
CCCCAACCAACCCCAGGCATCTTTATCCCTCGCAGCACCCCTGCTACCCCTAACACACTCAAAAACCCACTTAGTCACCACAAGATCCACAGACCCCGGGAAAATCCATCCCTCCGAACTGCCCTGGTGCCCATAAGAAGGCACTTGGTGTCCCCAACCCCACCCAGCCCCAGGCATCTCCAGCCCTCCCAACGCTGCCTGTGCCCCAAAACAAACCCAAAGCCCACCTTTCTTCAGTCCCAGAAGGAAGGATCCACACACACAGCGTGCTGGGCTATAGCGATGCTGCATAGACTGACTGTCCCAGCTCATGGCCCTGCAGCACGTTCTTCCACAGCTTCAGTGTAGAACGCGGGTGCATCACCCGGGCAACAGGTCACTATGGGTCCCTTTGTGACCACATGTGAGACACCCCACCGCACTTCTTGCTTTGGTCAGTGCAGCAGATGGGCATGGCTGAGGGCAGGGTTAGGGTTAGGGTTAGGGTTATGGTTA
>NW_009916720.1:0-22250 GCF_000696875.1 Nestor notabilis | reverse complement strand
TGTGAATGCTCCAACCCTGGCGGTGTTCAAGGCCAGGCTGGACAGAGCCTTGGGTGACATAGTTTAGTGTGTGGTGTCCCTGCTCATGGCAGGAGGGTTTGAACTAGATGATCTTGAGGTCCTTTCCAACCCTAGCTGTTCTATGATTCTATGATTCTATGTTATGAGCACTCAACAACGTTCAAATACCCATGAAAGCTGCATATCACCCAACACAGAAAGAAGAAAGGGTACTCTTGTGTCTGCAGAGCAGTAAGGATGAGCATGAGAGAGATGCTGGGGCTTGGCACCAGGCAAGGTGAAAATCCCTTCACACTGAACAAATCCAGGTTGAAATCAGTGCAGGAAGTCCTGTGCTCTTTTGGATGTCCCTTCCTCTTGTCTAGCAGGTCAATATGCTGTTACTTGCTCATGCAGGAGAAACCAGGGAAATCCCATTCCCAAATGCATTGTTCTCTGGCACTGAACATCCAGCCCAAAACCTGATCTCACTTTCACAAGCATCAAGGAAACATTAACATTATCTGAGCAACTTCAGATTTAGAGTGGTGTCACCACAATCAGAATCAGCCTTCAGTCATTCCTGACATGAGACTCTTTTCCTCCCCCTCTTCCTCCCTTTATTTTCTGTGGTCTATAAGATAATTCTCTAAAGTATTACAATGTGCTGTTTACTCTGGCTGCCTCTCCAAGACCTTCCTGTGCCATCACCTCTTCCCCACCCAATTCTGTAGGAATTTCACAAATCACTTCAGTTTACACTCACCTAACGGGACATGTATCATCTAAATACCCTCTTCGCTGCCTTTCACCTCAAGGACAACAAGAAAAGATGCTTCTGCTTGCTGGCCCACTTCTTGCCTCATAGACGATATGTGAGGAAAACTCCAGACACATCAGTGTATTGATCTAAGTTAAACACACACACACAATCTAGTTGAACCGACAGGAAACTGGTGGTTAAAGGCAGAAAATTAAAGCTGTTAATATAATAATGAACAGTTGTGCTTACTGTCTGTGCCTCTGACATTTTATATTGTCATCTCACCAGCTAATCAGCGCCTCTCCCCCTTTTGTGGGTGTTAATATGTTTTCATCCATTCACCCAACAAGGTAGCTCTCCAGTTGTTTGACAGCTACTAATATATCCTACCTGCTAATGAGCCACTGAACTGAAGCTGCACAGGTGATGGAATAATAACTACTCACTGCTCTGCAATAACCCTGGTCAGGCCAGGCATGGTGCACACACTACATGCCCACTTGCCACTCACCTTGGACCCCTTGGTTGAAAGCAGCCTCCCAGTAGCCCCACTCACCCCTTCAGTGCTGGGGGACACACACACCAGGAGTGACTCCATCCAAGCAGTGATGCTACGCTACTGCAGGAGGAGGGGAGAACCACAGGCACTGCCCTCAGCTGGGGAGGTCTCTCCCTAGCTCAGGGCTGGGATGTCTGCCCCTGGCCACGACGTGGACCTCAGTGACAACTGCTGCACTGTCCGTGGCTTTGCAGGGCACCCAGCAGGTCTGCCCATGCAGCTCGTCCCAGAACAAGCCCTGGAGGCTTTGGAGGCACTGCGCTAGGAACTGGTCCTGGCTTTTACAGTAATTTGGCTCCTGTAATCTCCAGTGGAGAGCTGTGAAGACTTGAGCCTGCAGCCATGAGGCTTCTGGGCTGGGCAAGTTTACTGGCCAGCTGCCACCAGCCTGCTCGCCCAGAGTCAGGGGTGTGAGCATCATGGCTCAACGGCTTCCTCTGCTTGGGCAACTGCGCTCACTGGTAAGTTAATATCTCTGCTCCACAGGCAGGGAGCCTGAGGCAAGGTCAGGAGGACAGGCTTGCTTGTGAGTCAGCAGCAGGACTGGGAAATGGACCTTGCCCCAGCCCCCGGTGCTGCCAGTTTCCAACAGTAGAAGAGGGAGAAGGGAAACGAGGTTCATCCGCCTTTAAAGATGACCCGCAAACTGATTTCCTTCACTGATTTTCCAATAAACTTGACTACATCGCTTGAGTGGATTCTTGACAGCCTCAGCATAACAGAAAGGGCACTGCACTCCCCTATGGAAGCCCCCACAAGGGCTGCACAAGCTCACAGCCTGTGGAATAAATGTTACATTACTGAGGCCAAACCTGCTTTGTGCTGCCCACCAGCCGTGTCCTAGGTGATGCTACCTTGTTAATGGTAGAGCGATGAGCTTGAAGTTACCAAAGTGATTGCACCTATGTCTATTCATTATCATGACTGGGAGGCGCCTTCTTCTTCTTGCACAGCCACTGTGTGCAGAGCTCCCTGTCCAGCTGTGAAGGAGGAAATCCAGGGGAAGGAAAAGCCACCATTCTCTGGATCTGTGACTGTGGGCTCAAGACTCTCAGACTTGCACCTCCGGTTTTGAACATGGTGATGAGCAGGACCTTGAACTGATGCTGTGGTCACGTCCTTACTGAGACTTCCAGAGGACAATGAAAAACACTCTGCAACATAAATTTACATAAGTGTGTGTCCCTTGGGGAAACTTCCTCCATCACCCGTCTCACAGAAACTGGCTTCTGCCATGAAGCATGGGGATTGATAGCACATCTTATAAAGTTAAGAGTATTTCCATAATCCATATTCATGCCTAATTTTTTGGTTTGGTCCCATTCTGTTTTTTGGACACATTAATTTCCAACAGCAAGAAGTTCCACAGACCTAGAGCTATGTATTACACAAAAATAATTTTCTTGATTTTTATATACAGTTTTTTGATGCAATGACTCATGTCTGAGAAAGAAAGTAATTAGGAGTATCCGGTATACTTTCACTAGCCCATCTATTGTTTTACTGATCTAGCATGTCCCTTGTTATTTATCTCCTCTGTTTAATAAAAAGATTCAGTATTTTTCACCCCCTCACAAGTTTTTTCTGTCTGATTCTTAGTTCCTTTCACTTCTCCTACAACTTTTCTGGACAGATCTCCAGGGCTAAGTACAGTATTTCAGGTAAAATCAAGCCATCTAGCAATACCATGGCAGTGCCACATATTTGACCTCTTACTGTATTTGCAGCTGTTCTTCGCTTTGCTTCACCACCTTCCCACATGCTGGAGGGGTTTCATGGAGCATTCTGCACTAGAAAGCTCACTTTTTTCCTTCTCTTCAGTGAAGTCGCATCAATGTAATTGAATGGTTTAATTTATCAATCCATTCTTCTCACCCAAGATGGTACCCACATCTTTAGTAAACAGATTATTGGCTTTGGTTTGGTTAGCAGTTTCCCATCCTCTGCATCTCTGTCCACCTGTCACATTCTCTATCAGCTCTCCCTGTTTATGGACTGCACAAATTGCCCTCCAGTCCTTGAGTCAGCTTCACACACACAGCCCCACACTAGCCACTAGGAGCAGTGCTGGATGGAGACGGATGGAGACCTCTTCCCCTTCAGTGTGCCCTAAACCCTCCACTGAGGAGCTACAGGAAATCAGTCTCCAAACCCAGACTTCCCACTACCAGAGACATGAAGAACAAAATCAATCTCCATCCCCCAGGAGAGGAGCAGTACTTGTGGGTGACATTCGGGTTCCTGCAAGAAGCAATGAGGCAGTCAGATAAAGGCCACTGAACAACCAGGGACAGCAGAAATAGTTTCAGAGGGAGAGAGAGGACAATGAGGCAAAGTGCAGAGCCTGTCCTGCAAAGCTGGCTCCACATCCTGCCACCACCACACCACAGAGCATCAGCGTGCTAGTCTCTGGGGACTGCAGCCAGTGAGGGGAATGCTTGGTGGAGATGCTTCACTTCTGGGCAGCCATGGCTGCTGCCACCACATGCTGCAGGGTAGTCAGCAGGTATGGGAAGTGGTCATGGAGGCGATCAGAAAAGCCAAGATGTGACGAGCTGTAGCAGTGAATCAGCTCTTCCCCTGGCCTTGCCCATATGGAACAGCTGGCAAACACTGCATGCAAATCATTGCTACTGTGCCTGGTTTTCCCATTGGGACTGAGCCCACTAACATCCCCCTACGCATGGATCCCATCCTCCGAAAAGTAGGTAGTATCCAGACTTGCCCTGGAATTCACCACTCAGAGGTCTCTTTTGGGGCACTTTGCTCCTTAGCTGGCCGACAGCACAACCAAGAGGAATGCAGGGAAAGATATAATTTCCCATTGCCCAGGCAATAAAAGTATCTTTCCTAGTTTTATAGACACCTGCTGACAGGCTTTAAAAATAGGGGACCCAATTTCCATTTTCATGGTGTTCCCTTATATAATATAAAGGAGCTTTAAATTGGAGTTATCTATATTCATCTCATGGTTTCTTTCCACTGCCAAAGTGCTGTAAAATCTGTTGTACTGTAAATGAGAATCAGGCTCAAAATGTTTCTTACAGCACAGAACAGCACTGGCCCCTCCAAGGCTCTGAGCAAGGTACATGGGAAGGGGGAGAGAAGGAGGAATCCCTTGGTCGAGGAAGGAGGGAAATACGAGAGCAGGGAGGGAAACATGACCTTGACAGGTGCGTTTGAGAAATAACCCTCTAACAACTCATGGCTATAGGTAGCTCTCAGGGATGTGAATGCTCAAAGAGGTCATACATGGGTGAATTAATGTGGGTCTAGGCTTGTGAGAGAAATAGGCACCATGCAGGTAATACGTTCAATGACACTGTGTATATGTTTATGTATAATTGTATATGGATATACACACGGATATCCCTGAGTTTTGGCAAATCTTGTCGAATTTGTTTCAAGTACTGCCAAGATCCAGTGGATTACTGATAATTTAGAGTTATCCTTCCTGTACAAGATAACCAGTTTCATGTGCAGTGTAAGTAAATATGTCAAGTAATTTCTTGGTTCACCCATCTGTAGCTGCCAGTCATGCTAGGATTTGTGTATTAACTGTGTTGGATCAAATTTGGCTCAAATGTTGGATAATTTGGGGAGGGAGGCCGGTGTTTTTCCAACTGAAAAGAAAACATGCTGCAATATGAACAGGACTGTGAGCAATGGTGTAGATTACTTTTTCAACCCCTGGCAAATGCTACCATCAGCAAGGCTGATCAACTCCCCTTTTAAAACTGGGAAAATGACTGTGTTTTTACTGTATACCAGCATACACTGAGGTAGCCACTGCCATGGGCAGTGCTCCCCTCTGAGCTCCTCTGCTACACCTATGGGTGTAAAGTGATAGTTGTAGCTCCTGGTCTTAGAGGAGGAGGTAGTGCAGCTGCCAAGAGTCAGAAAACAGCAACTGCTCAGCGACAGGTTTCCCTAACAACTGTCAGCTCTACAAAAAACCATCTTTTTCTGTCAGGGTGCCCATGCAGCCTCTCCTCTCACTGCTGACAGATGGACCGGCACAACTAGGAGGCATTTTGCTTTTATGACCAAGATCCTTCCAAGTCACTCTATGCATTTATCCTCCAAAGAAACTGGTTTGGAGGGAAGAGGGTAGCAGTGCCCCATCCCATGGACCCAAAATGAGCTCCAGACTTCAAACTTTCTAGCTTGAAGAAATTGTGCTGAAAGAAAGCCTAGGACCTGCAGCAGGTCAGTGGCTGAATGAGGTCCTGCACAAAGGTGCTTTGGGGACTAGGGGAGGGACAACCTCTCAGACCCTTGTACTTTTGCTCTGACTGTGGTACCTCCTGCCCATCTAGTTCCCTGTGGAACTTTCAAACCGCTGGGAAAACCAGTAAGTGGGCAAAGGGGAATCAGCTTTCACCTGATTGCCTCTCCCTTGGAGCATCATGAAAAAGTCAGGAATGTGTTTCTGGGATGTTGAAAGAGAAAGGAGGGGAAAGGGGAGAGGTGTCCTTTCACCAGCAGAGGTGAAAGGACATGAATTCTGTAGAAGGCAGCCTCCAGCCAAAAAGGGGGCTTTTTCCAAGGTCTCTGGTGTATTAAAGCAATGAAGTGCAAACAAAACAGCCAGTGTTTTGCACTAATGTCCTCTCACCACAAGTTACTGTCACTGGGTGACACAGCATTTCGGGTGAAAGACAGAACCATGTCAATGTCAATGGAGTGGGTAACAGAGCAGGAGACTCCATTAACTTTCTCCTTTCACGTATTTCTGCCACAAAACGAATTGACAGTTGGCTTCAGGCTCCCCCTACAGAAAGCAGCCTCCTGGTGTTCAGCTGGTCGTCTTCTCATTCTGCAAACATCCATTGCTCTTCACCATCACATAATTCTCTTCAAATAGAGAGGTCAGACACAGTTCAGCAGCTATTTCAGTGCTACACATTTTCCAGGCAGAAAATGTGAAAACAGCTAAATGAACTGAGTGGGTTAGAATTGGTCCAGGATGCTGGTACTCTGTCCTAGGGAGAAAAGCTGTGGCATTTACCAGGGATTAAAGATCTTACTAGCTGCACAGTTCCTCCAGGTCTTGCTGACTCTTTTGTTGAGCATGGACTCCAAGGGCAGAAAGTGGCTTCTCCCCAAAAATAGAGACACATCAAAATACCAGTGTTATTTCCCATAGTGGGGTACTGACCCAGATTGATGCTGCTTGTTTTGTAGGACAGGCCAGAAGCAGATCCCCAAGTGCCATTACGTGTTTGTCTTCTTCCTATAACTTCCTTTTGCTGAGACTGGTCCTACCTCCCTCCACCCACCTTGGCCGCCACATCCCAAGCAAAGAGATAGCTGTCACCAGGCAAAGTAGATCTGGCCAAAAAAAACCCTAAAAATCACAGCACTTGACTCTTCCAGAGCAAGATGTGAACACAGCAAGCCAGGGGATGAGCAGGAGGCAAGAGTGACTCTTCCCAAGCTCCCAGGCAAGAAGCTGCTCATTCCAGGTTGTGCTTTCCAGAAGACTTCTCTTGGGATCATTCCTCCAGAGCTCACTTTGCTTTCACTATTTCCTAGTTCGTATTTGACTAGTTAAAAGTTTTATCTGCCAGGGCTATAAATTACCATGACAGCTTTTAGGGAAACTCGGCCCTTACTCTCCTGCTCATTTCCTCTCCGTCCCTCACCATTGATCAAATCTGCAGAGTTTTAGACTTTTCAAAATCAGAAACAAAGAGAACTCCAACCCTGTCTAATTGAGACGTAGGCAAAGTTAAAAAGCAGCCGCCACGCATGTATTTACCTCAATTACATTTGCTCCTTGATATTTTTGATTATTCCTTTTCTTGTTTCCTTCTTTTATTTTTTCTTTAGCAGCTTTATGATTAATGGCCACTGTGATGCGCTGACATTTCAGCTTTTCATATATCCCACGCCCCTGTTAAATGGTGGGGGATCAAGCACCTATTTGCAAGGAGTGAGGGGACTGCAAGTTATACTATTAATCAATGGGGTAATTCAGGGGGGGTGTGGAGGGAGAGCTTGGAGCCTGGGTCCTGGCAAACATGATATTCCCCAGGAACCTTGAAAATGCTTGTATCCAATGCAGTCTGCACCTGAGAGCAAAGTGGCTCAGCAGAGTAGATGGCTCAAGGCGGTATCACTGCACTGCCTGAAGGTCATTAATTTGTGTCTGATGAGGAAGAAAAAAAGCAGTGAAAGCCAATGCTTTTCCAATGTGTGGATTGAGGGCTTTGACAGGCCCTGAAGAGCTGATGCTGGAGAGCAGGAATTGTGTTTCAACCCATTAAGCCCTGGCCTGACTTCCAATGTCAAAAAGGAGATACATGGTGGTGCTGTGAGCAGTTTGCTCGCACAGGAGTTTGAAGGCGATACAGTAAACTCTGAACTGGGGGGAGTGTGAGGAATACCAGGCTTCACTGGGGGCTGTCTCTGTAATAACAAGAGTTTCATTGCAACTGTCTGATTCTACAGGGTCTTCAACAAACCTGGGTACACGCATTGGTCACTGTGCTGAAAAGGGAAGGACGTCTGCTCCTGGAGGGAAGCAGTCACAGCGGTGTCAGACAGCACCCCATGCCAGGAAGCTGGGACTGATCCTTCCATTTAAAGGAAGCATTTGGAGTCCAAAAGCAATGCAATCAGGTTTATGAACCATGCCCCTAAGAGTACATCCTACATTGCATGAGCAATGTGGTTTCTTGCCAAAAAACCTCAAATTTCCGTAAGCAGGTTTCTTGGTGAGGTCTCTGCTACGTCAGTCATTCTGCAGCTGGGGAGATCAGATAAGGTCATAGCCTGAGATGGGCAATGAGCTTCGAGCATGAGTGGAGGAAAACATAGCTGAGGAATGGGTGATCAGGATTCTCCCATTTCTGAACAGGGATGCCAGCCCAGCATTTAGCATCTGAAGACACATCAAAGCACTGATCATCCCTTCATCTGAACAGGAGCAGCATTGACTCTCTTGCCTCTGAAGGGGTGGTTGCACAATATGGTGTGTTCAGCAACAAACAAAAAAACACAGGTTAAAAATAAACCTTCCAGAAAAGGGCTGGAAAAGCTAACCTTCTCATCAATGCACAGCACAGTGCTACAATCAGTGGCATCAGGATAACTGAGGGGGCTGCAAAATATTGTACAAGAGCAGGAATTTCTTGCCAGCTTTGTGAGCACAAGAAACTTATGATGTAATTACACCCTGCCAGCAAGCGCAGCAGCAGCAGGTCTCTGTTGTCTCTGGATTTCTGTTCCTCCCTAAGTGGGTGCGGTTATAGTAAAAGTAATCCAGGCAATCTGACCTATCCCACATAAAATAACAGCAGTGAAAACAACAGTTAAAAACGTTGTCAGCTGAGGCTCTACGGGGCTTGTAGATGTTCCCAGTCCTAGGAACAGGTAAGATTCCTCTAGCAGATCAGGACACCTATGATCACTGTGTTGCCTAACTGGTGTGAAGATGGAAGAAGTCCTGCTTACTCATTGGGAAGACTCATAGAGCAGCAGCCATCAGAGAAGGCAGCAGTGCTGGTAATTAGCTATTGCAGAGGGCATTTTGGTTCAGCACTACAACAGTAATTATCCCACACTGACTGGGAGGGGAGCAAAGAGCAGCAAAACAAAAAGGAGAACCCCCCAATCTATTCTGCATCACTGCCTCTCTTTACAGAGCACGAGCAGAGACATACAAGAGATGTAAGAGCTCCTTGGGCAAGTGGTGCTCAAGCCTCCTGTCTCTCCTGCTGTCCAGCCAAACCCAACTTCAAGATATACTGAACAAATAGTCTCCAAAATAACTAAAACAAGGGGTGAGAAGCAAGTTTTCTCCCTGAACTAGAGCAGTCCCCAAAACTGGATTTGGGAGGCCCGGGAGGTCCAAAAGAAAAGGATTTAAGGGGTCTTTGACAGGGGGCTCAGGACCATGAGCCTCAGAAGGAGAAACACCAGAGGAACACACTGGCACAGCTTGCCTTGCCTGAGGTGTTTCTGGTGTGCGTATGTGTCTGCTGGGAGACACCCATCTCTAACTAACCCTGCTGGTGGAGGAGGATGAACCAGCAAGATCTCATGACGTCCTTTTTAGTTCCATTTTCTGCAGCTGCTATGAAAAGGGTCTATTTGTAAACAAATAAATCATCATCCTAGCTCATCCACAACCGGAAAGCAGGCTTAAGCAGTGCAAATAGATTTAGATATAAACCCCAAGGGACAGGCAGCTCCATTGGAGGCCACAGCTTTATCCAGTAACCCCAGCCACATCTTCCCTCCCCTGCTGAATAATTCAGAGCTTCATTTCCTTATCTGCTCTAATCTGGGTTTGTACAAACCAGCCCTGCTGTTAAGTAACACGAGCAAGATAAAGAACAAGACATCTTTGTACAGGGGGAGCCTCAGCAGGCAACATGTACCTTCTCCTTGTGCTGCCACACTGTGAGAGAGGATCTGGTATCTTTTATCTTTCCTCCACTCTGGCACATTCGTTTCCCTCCGTCTTCTCTCCATGCCCCTCTCTCCACAAGGATTCGGTATGTGCCTGGGCTGGCCTCTACCTGGAGTGGAGAAAGCCAAGCAGCACTGGGGAAAAAATGAAAAAAAAAGAAAAAAAAAAAAAAAAGAAAGGAAAAAAAAAAAAAAGGAAAAGCCCCAAGCTCTGCAAAAGACTTTTCATGACATGTACTAAATCTATTAGAAGTTTTCCTTCTTTCTGCACTAAATATCAGTTGCTTAAGATAATCTGTGAACCTGTAGAACGGCCATTAGGAGCTCCCTGGTGACTAGGTTAATTCACAGTAAATTACAGTCACTGCCAAGGAGATTGCAGGGAGGTTAGGAGGAGATTGGAAGCGGCAGGCAGCAAAGCACTGTAGCATTTACAAAGAAAGAAAATAGAACAATAATCAAAACTCTCCCTTGTAAGGAACAAGGAGGCCAGGCACTGAATGCACATTGGAACATGGTCATTTCCAAACTCTGACAGGTGCTGGTAAATACTGGGATCAACTCTGGGCAGGTCTTCTGAGCAATGGGCCAGCAGTACCCAGTGTTACCATACCCAGGAAGCATGAGGAACAGCCAAAAACTTGGCTGCACCAGGCACTGTACACATGAGAAGATTTTCTTCAGGTAGACAACAACCTTTTCCACCTTCCCTTCCCCTTCACTTTCTCCTCACTATCCTTGCATCCTCTTCCCATTTCACTGTTGATATGATGGCACTGACCTCCAGCCCCATCACTGGTGTTGCTGCGAGCACCTGGGGTCTTTTATAGCCCAAACATTTGCTAGCGTGCTGGGTGCACCACAGCTCAGGGGCAGGCACTCTAGATGCATGATCCCAGTCCTGGTGATGGCCAGGTAATTTTAAGTATAAAATGGGGGACAAGTTCCCTGGGCAAGTCACATCTCACAAAGCACACTTTCCCATCTTTCTTCTGGCTCTGTTCAGGGCCCAAATCCCTCCCATCTGTTTAGCCACTCTGATGTTGAGAATAAGTGTTACCGAACAGTAAATTGAGTCATATGCATTGTTAAGCTCTGGGACAAAATTGTGCCTGGAGAGCCTTTTGGAGAATGCCAGGGAGCAGTCTGCACTGTAGGACTGTCCCTAGCTAGCTGGGAACTACAGCTGTCCCACTGCAAACCTTCTCAGGGCTCCTAGAAAATTATGTGGATGAAAAAACTGCCAAGATTTTTTTCACCACAGCTGCCAAACAGAAAAGACTCCCTCAGCACACCTGTGCAGTATCTGCATTGCTTCAACAGACCAGTGCAAAGAGGACCAACTTGGCCTATAGTGTCACTGTGGTCAAAAAGAGGATGTGGCAAGTTCCACCATGCTACTGAGGCTTCTCTCCAGCCTCCCACCCAAGATCTGTTTCCCTTCTCTTGGTATTTCCAACGTCTCTTGCTCTGGCCCCTGCTCTGGCTGCCAGCCAATATTCAGATCCCTCTGATACTCTGAAAGAGGCTTCTTAACATACAAAACCTGGTATTCAGAAGAGTCCCAGCAAGCTGGTAGCAGATCATCCTTTAAGCTGCTGGGGTTTCCTGCACAATCCAGCTCAACGCATCCTTCCACCTTTCTCTAAAATGGGCAACAGGCAATAAGGTATAGAGGCCCCTGGAAATTCAGGTATTGTCTCATCCTTCCCTCTCTCCTTTTTTTCCTTCCTTCCTCCCCAGCAGACTCCAGGCTGCCAGTTCTTTTAATATGAACTTTAATTTCTGCTGCTACTAAAATTTAACTGTAACAAAAAAATAATTTGTGCCTTTTTGTTTTCTTCCTGAAAATATATATATATATTAACCTATCAGAAAGGCTTCCTTTCTTCTGCCAACCAGTATCAACAGTCAATTGGAATCTGTCAACATAGCAATTTTATCATCTCCAGCTCGGGTAGCAATGCGGTCGTCATGGGAACCAAAATAGTAACTATGGAATAGCTGCCTTAGTAACAACAACAACAAAAAATGTGTTGGCATAAAATTGCATTTGTAGTAAATTTCAGTTAACACTTTAGAAATTAAACAGTCACTGTGTGATTCCTGGAGTTTGTAAATCCAAGACCCCTCTCCAGGGAAATGGTGGCTTTTAAAGTTCTCCAAGATCTAACCTCGTTGGTGGCCCCTCTGCTGCAAGTTGAAAGGGGAGGAACAGAGTGAAATACTTCTTTATTTTGTTGTGGACATCTGTGTAACATGAGATTAAGGATGCAGCAGCTTTGTCCTGTTTGAAGAGGTAACCTGCATTCGTTATGCATAGAGATAAATATGCGATGCTGGGGAGAGCTACTACCTACAGAGACTTTAAAGGCAGCTTGCTTTGGTCCAGGTGAAGATCCAAAAGAACATGACCATGGGCAAACAGCAGGAAGGGAAACACAGAAATTGCTGTACCAGAACAGACCTGTGGCCCAGTACTCTGGGACATATCCACATTTCAAAGGAAAATACATATTCTCAAAATACTTTTGGTCACATATGCACAGATATTCAGCTTTGCAGGATAGTGGGTCATTCTCTTAATCCATTTGATGGTCATACTATATTCCCAAAAGCAAGAGAACAGAAAGGTAGGATATGTCTAAAAAGAAAAGCAGTTGCTGGGTTTTTCTTTTCAGAGGACAGGTTTAATACACTCAGTGCTTTTATCCCCTTCAGACCTCTGGTTTCTGTCCTGTAACACCTTCAGAAATGGAAAAAGTCAATCCTAGTTTTACTTTGTACGTGACCTCTAAAGATTCTGCCAGATCTCCTTGCACTGCATAGATGAACACGAGTCTCTTAACAGCGAAGATGAATAGCTAATTTCCAGGACGGCTTTTTAAATTCTTTGTCAAGGAGGTGACCTACTCAGCTGAGCATCAACACTACCCACAGCAGCACGGTCAAATCCCAACACACTGTCTTCTCTGCCCTCCATCTGCTTATAGAAGATAAATAATATTCTCTACCACTGAAGTCAGCAAGACACTCTGGACAGTTGAGGGGGTTATAAAAGTCCCCCAAAAAAGTAATTAAGTTCCTTATGAAATGTCTTAGGGCTCTTTCTGAAATGGCAGCACTATTTATTGCAGTATGCTAACACTACCAAATATATAGAAACCACATCTGGCACTAGAAAGTTTGAGCCACAGCAGGTTGGAGGCTGGAGAAGATGTGGGGAAGTATCACTAGCTTCTTAACTGATCTTACATTTTTCCACAGAGGTCCAATTTTTGGCTCCTGACAGAGAAAAGATGCTGTGCTATATGGATCTGCGACAGGCACAGTTTGAGTATTTTAATTCTCTTCCATGCATATGCCCAGTTTGTTATTGGCATGCATCCAAGGAACAGTTCTATTTAATCAGTGCTGTATTAAAATTGTGAAACCATTTTGATGAAAAGGGCTGGATAGGTAGTTAATGTTCATCTTTCTAGAATAAGAGGTAGTTTAAAATATGTGTAATTGCTGTGTCACAGGATTACAATCCATTCACTTTAGCACCAAGACATTCTTTCTTAGAAACAAGACCACTGAGACTGTCAATTTGCTACAAAGGCCAGTGGCCTAACCTTCAACCTCCTCCTCCAGCAGATGATGTCCCCAAGTAGAACATAATCATTTAGAGTGGTATGAATGGCATGCACTATTTAAGTGACCTTTTATCCAGATGAGTTTGTCCTGGTGACTAGTTACCTGGAGAAAGCATGCTCAGAGGAGAGCAACGGTCAGAAAGGTCAAGAAAGCTTTCCACTCTTCCCTGTTCTGAAATCTTTTTGTAAGGCAAAGAAGTGAGGATGCCTTGAGATGTTCCAGAGAAATAAATAGGAACGTTCTGCTGGAGTGGTAACAAAATCTGTGTCATGTAAAGTGAATTTAGACCTAAGGTTTAATGTCATTATCTTAAAAGGGCATCTCTCTACATTCTTCTCAGCACTGTGATAGTACAGTGGAGAATGGCCTGAAAAGATGTTTCTCAAGAGGAGATGTGAGTGCTGGAGGGTTTGGAGAATTAACCTTTCAGTTTTGGAGACCAGGGCTCAAACATAGACTTCAGCATTACAGAAGTGGCTATGAGTAAGTGAGGGCTGCAATGCTATCAGCATGGACAGAGCTGACAAGGTTACAGAACAGTTTGTGTGATTAGCCAGGAGCCACTGCAGAATCACTGACAGAAGTGAAAACAGATTAGAAATTCTGCAGCTTTGAAGACAGAAACCAGGACATTGGCTGGAGAATAAGGTTAGTTTGCTCAGAGGTGTTCCTGTGCTAATAAAAGGGGCCATGGGACTTGGTGGGGTTTGTGTGTGTGCTATAAATCTAATCCAGAAAGCAGAACTGCCAGTGGGAGGAGTACCAGCAAAAAGGTTGAACTATTCTTTCATTACTCCACACTTTTACCAGTCTCTCCCTATCGCTTGTCCCTTTTCCCTTCATCCTGACATACACGACCACTTTTCCAAGCAAAGGTGGGGGAGAAACCTTTGCAGTTGTACCACCCAGGAGAGCTGAGCACTAACCAGGGTGCTCATGTGAAGCCATGAGGGACTAAACAACTTCAGTGATTGTTTGCCAGACTTCCTGTTTTCCTGTGTCTGTGAACCACGCTCCTTCATCTCCTGAAAGATGATTGCTTCCACTCTAATTTCTAAAGCATACAAGAGAATTTTGACTCCCTTTTGCATCTAGGTGGTATGGGTTGATCCAGCATTAATGGTGCGTGGCTACTGTCTATAATGTTCTCATCTAATACTCAAAAGGTTTCCATGTCCTACGTATGCTACAATTTAAATGTTTTAAGGAGACATCTAAGCCCAAGAAGAAGGAAGCTGGAATATTCCATAAATCCACTAAAATCTACTGGGATAAGGGAAGTTTCAGGAATGACAAAGGGAAAAAATAAAGCTATTTTGAAAAACAAGGCAGGGCACAGCACAGCACGTGTGTGAGAGCCAGTTTTTCACTGTCTCTCTGTGCCACCTCTGGCTCAGGTGGTCCCATGGCTGCAGACCATAGGCAGACAAGAGCACACCAAGGAAGCATCATTGACTAATGCCTTATTTCTGGTGCTCTTCTCCAGGTAATAGCTGCTGCCAGATACTGGATTCTGAGCGAAGTGGCTCTTGGGTCTCACCCAGAGCAGCTGTTTATATGGTCACATTCTGCATTCCTGGAAGGCAGCTCTGGCTGCTGGAAAAGATCTCAGTCCAGGATGAAACACTATGAGCAGCTCACAGAGGCTGTGCTCTAAAAGCATGTGTTTACCTTTGACACTTTGACACACAAAAATGTTGCTGAAATCAGGTGTGCAACTGCTGAACTATTTTTGTGGTTACAGAGCATATGATTTTTGAGCAAAATGTGGCCAACTGATACCAGTTTTTCCTCTTTTCAAATAGGGAGCCAAATAGTGGAGGCATCTCCAGCATGCTCTACATACCTGGGAGCTATATTCCTTGTAATGCAGCAGCTCTCAGGTGAGGGAGAGGAGGATGAAGCCCTATCTCAGCCACATGTACATCCCAGCAAAGGCAAAGAGCTCAGCTCCTCTTGGATAAGGAGCTGTTTGAATGCCACAGCAAGAGGAAACCCAGCCTGAATTGGCCTCCTTGCCCAGCTTTGTGCAGCACCATACTTAACATTTGATGCAATTATGTCATTAACTAATTTGCGAATTTGCATAGAACCATTAATTTAATTTTTACATAAACAGTATGGATTTAGCACTGGTGAAAGCACTCCAGATTAACTGCTTGGTGAATGAAGCCCTCCACTTATCTGTGAGACAGCAGCAGGACAAGCTTTATCCACAGTCTGACCTGCTAGCAAGCTGAAACTTTGATTTGACAGATAAGTGCACAACTTCATCTGAGGAGTTCAAGGAAGCTCAGCTCCCTGGCTCAGGCACCTCATAATCTCTCTGTTGGGCCAATTAGTGCACATCAGGGCAGCAAGTTTTCATGGCGAGCAGCTGGCACTGAGACTTACCACAGTTCCTGCACTTGAAACTCAGCATCCTTGGAAGTGAAGTGACTAGTGAGTTGTCACAGGGAGCCAGAAATGGCCCCTCTATAAAATGAATACTTGCAGCTGTGAGCAGCCACAGCAGAATAACACTTTCACAAGTTCTCCCACTGTCTTATTGTCCTATGCCACCCACCTTACTTAAGCTATTTATACCATACTCTACACAAGATGCTCACACCTCCATAGAGACAGGGAAGACAGACAAGGCATGTGATGGTTGCATTATGACAGCTCAAGTGATTGGATTATCTTGACTGCTTGGAAGCTGCCCCCGCAACCAGTGGTCTCTTGCAAGTTACAGAGAGAGGCAGCAGCTGGGTTGAGGAGGGGCAGAAGATCCTTATGTACCTGCTTTGTGGCAGATGGAGCTGGATTCCTTCATCTACCTGTCATAGCTGGGCAGACTGACAGCTAACAGCCCTTCTCCCTTCAGCTGGAATAAACACAGGGCCTACACCACTAGAGGAGGAGGAGGATCCAGGCTCTTGCTCTGCTACCTCTGCGAAATCCCAGGACCGCGACATAACCATGACAACTACCGCTCTGCATTCAGAGGAGTGAGTACTATAAGACAGTTGCGGCCAGCCATGAGGCATGGCAGGCAAAAATCAGAGGTAGAAAATTAACAGGAAGGAGGTGACTTTGCAGCATGCAATGTGCAAATAGATGCTGCTGCCTCTTGTCACTGCCAGGGAGGCACGCGCAGCGGCCGGGCACACCAGGACCAGCCGGTTGGCTCTCGGCTGCTCTTGTTATTCTCTGCAACCCTTCAGCATGACTCTTGACAGAAAAATTACCAAATGTAATGCACTTGTGACTTAGTTAATTTGCACCTGTATCTAATTTCAGACTTGCTAGAATAACAGAGCAGTTCTGTAATCAAAACAGGAGGGGAAAAAAAAAAGCTAGATCTGCCAGTCACTGGCTGCTGCAGGGGAAACTGCCCCCACTTCACACAGGGATCCTGTGCAAGAGGTTCGCATGAAGGTTGCAGCAGGATGCAGAGGTTTCTCTGAGACGGACAAAGTGAGATCCTGTGTATGGGACCTGGAGCAAGCCTATGGCAGTTCACAGCAGCAGCTGGCAGTGCCGTGCTCCTCCTCTCTGCTTTCCCAGGCAGGAATTGCTTCAGTCTCCTAAATGCCTCTTAAGTTTTCATTTGGGGAGATTGTTCTGAGCAGTGTACAGCTGCCTACTCGTGGCTAATGGTCATGGCTTTCTGGATGACAGAGGGTGCCATGTTTCATCATCATAGGAAGCACTAACGAGACAAAATTCCTCTGGCCCATGGTTGTGGTTCATTAGGGTGCTAGTCACTATGCCTCAGTTTCCCCTCCAGGCTTTGGGGAGCCACAGTAGTTAGAGTTCATGTGTCATTTTTAATCCTCTCAATCTCTGCAAGGGTCTAGCTCCTCCAGGATACTCAAGTCTCAGAACAAGAAATTTAAGAAAGTTAAAACAACTTTGCTTTTGGCAGGTCTCTCCTGACCCTTGCCCATCCCAGTGCTGGAGTGCTCAGCCAGGCTCACACCTGGCCACCATGCTATGTGGCCCACCAGCCCACAGACCTCTTCTGGGCTGCCTCAGGAGAGTCTGGGGACCTCAGGCTCGCCTCAGCCTGCCTGGCCAGGGCCAGCAGCTACCTCTCCTTTATTGCCTGGTGCAGAGTTATGATGGAAAAAATGTTCTTTCTGAAGGAAACCAACATGGAAGAGCTTCAGTTTTCTCCTTGGCCAACTTCTCTGTCCAGCTCTCCCCCAAGAAGTCCTGTCTATCTGCTGTCCCCTCCCTGCATGGACCCCACTGCAGCGTCTCCAGATACCCTTTTCATCCTGATATCCTTTAACCCAAGTGTAATTCTATCCTGTCACATAAACTGCTGTTACACTAAATCCTCTCATCCCAAACCCAGCTTTCTTCCTACACTGTCCCTTGGTGGCATCTGCTATTCCTGTAGCACAGTCACACAGCTCCTCCCGTGGTGAGTGACTAACCCCAACTATGTCCTCCCAGTGGGGAGCTGGAGGCAATACAGACACACATACAGCACAGAGCAACTTGCACTTTCCCCTTTGAAAGACCATCAGCCTACACAGAGCTGATTTGCTTTCTCTACACATAGAGATAGCAAATCAAGACATAAAACATTTTGAGATCTTCAGATGAAAGGGAATAGTACATCATTCGCATCAGTTTCTTTGGTGAAGACACATGTTAAGCACAAGAACTGGGAATATGTAAGTCTGATAGTTTAACTTTGGCTTTCTCATTGACCCCACATCTCTAACCCTTGTCATGCATTTTAGTACCCTTGCCTTAATTTCTTGTCTGAAAGGAGGTTTATCCTAGCTGCCCTGCCTTGGCAGGCAGTTGTGATTAGGTACAGCCTGTAGATCTTTGTAAACGTAAAGAGCAATATGTAAGCATTATCTATTTATAATAGCCTCAAAACTCACTGTCCTAACATAGCAGGTGTACCATAGCAACATCTTTGCTGAGGAAATCAGTCCTTCTACCTCATGGCCTCACTCCTTTCCACACGTAAGTGCTGCCTTGGGCAGCCGGCAAAAGGGATATCACCCATTACAGCTGAAGATGGAGGCTGAACCAAGAGGAAGGAATTACAGACACTGTCTCAGGATGTTCTCACATCACAAAGGCATTTATCATGCTGTTATACAAAAGGTCTTCTCTGCGCTAGAATACAATCCCAGGATGTATCACTCACTGAGAGAAGGGATAACGGTGCAAAACACAACCGTTGACCTGTATTGATCATCCCATCATTGCTGAAATTTCCTCCCAGTGATGCCCTGCAGCAACAGAGCATGGAGAAAAGTCTGGGTGAAGGCTACGCCCTTCAGCTTTCAAAGGGATACCTGAAGTCACCATTCCTGGCCTGCCAGGAGCACACAGGCCACAACACCACACCAGGATTAACACCAGAACAAGAAGAAAGACTACAGGGAGTGAGGAAAACACATGGCACTGAGTGGTGTCAAGGACTTTCTTCAAATCATAATTGGCTCCAGCAAACCCTCTGCTTTGGTCAGCTGAAGAACTGTTTCACATCCACAGTACCTATGCAGAAATCCTTTCTTTTTGTTGTTTCTATGCCAAATAGACATTATGCGGTACACTTCTTTTACGTTTACAGCAAACAGTACAGAGAACCTGGAGTCCTCTCAAGCCATTGTGACTAGCGACTAGGTAATTACCTACAGACCTGCTCCTGTGAGACAGAGGTCTGCCTATCAGTTGGCATTCATCAGTCCTCTTACTTTCAGTCCTAGCAGAGAGGTCAAACCTCAAATACACGAGAGAAACCAAACATCTAATCCCTAAAGGTGGTGCCTCCAGGGCTAGGTTGAAGGCGTATTAGCTATAGAGTGTGGGAGAGCTTTAGTTTATCTCAGGATTCAGAGCTATGAATCCAGCGCTGCGGTGGGGAAATGCAAAATCTTTAATTAACTTTTGCACGCTTGCTCCCAGCACTGGTGAAGGTGGGTGGATGTGATTGTCGCTCAAGGGAGGATTCTCCCTCCCCCTGCTTTTGAATTCCCAAGCAATTAGTGCTCTGTATAGAGCAACATAAATAGAGCTTCTCAAACCTGAAGGGTTTAGTTTGGTTTGGTTTTGTTTTGGGTGGGTTTGCCCTCCTACTGGTTCTATCAAATACCAAGCAATTTATGGTCCACTTTGCATGTGTTTGCACACCCTTTTTGCATCTTAACTGACAACCTACATGCTTTTTTAATTAAAATTTTATTGGCTTTTCCATAAGTGATATACCTACTGTAAGTGAGCACAGTTCAGTACAGATAACGTGGTTTGTTTAGCTATCTTGCAGGAGATTATTTCTGTTATCATTGTAAGTTGATTATTGTAATTATTGAAAGAGAGAGGACTGAGAGAGAGAGAGCATGGAGAAAGAAAATAGGGGGAGAATTAAAAGATAATAATAAAAGATAATAACAGTCTCCTTTGTTCTTATTTCTTTCTCTTGACAACCTACTGTACATGCTAAATTCCAGTTTAATGTTAAAGTCAATCCCTCCTGTTGCTAACACACCCCCATCAATAACACAAGGTCTTTAAATCCTAGATGTCTGCAATTAACTTCAGTACCAAAGAAAGCCAGGAACTGACTCTCTTGTTAGTACTACCAGCCCTGTGACTATCTCAGGATGCTTATTTTTACCTCTTTATTCTGAATTCACTTGACAATTTTCCCCCTCTTTAGAAAGTGTACACAAAATTAAGTATAAGCATTATGTATGTGGGAGAGGTGTGTGTGTGCATAAAAAGACTGGGGGAGACAGATTATACACTGCACCAATAACCATGCTGTCCTGCCATCACTTTGAAGCCAGTGTGTGGGACGGGAAGGTGGAAACCCCCGAAGGCCAGTCCCAGTGCTGTTGGTGAACCACTGTGCTACCTTGCTATAGTCAGGAGGGACATACATGTTTCAGAGGCAGTGAGCATTCCCTGCTCGTGTGAAGTACAAGGCAGTCAGCAGGCTCTCACTATAGGGAAAATGCTAACTATGCCAGGTATGGAGACTTTTTTCCTCACTTTAGAGAGACACTGACCGATGCTTATAACACCTGGAGGAGGACATCAGGGAGCCATCTTTTCCCCATCTCACCTTTTGCTGCAGTGGGAATGGCAAGAGTCCTTTGTAACTCAGATGGTGCTCATAAGGGGACTTTCTTAGGTACTTTGATCCAGGCTACTAAGGCTTTCAAGGGCTGAGACATTGAACTTGATTATATATTGTTTTAAAATTGAGAGGAGGGTATGGCACAACCAGCTATATCTCTTGAAGAGTTCTGTGCTGCAGCAATGTCTCACACACTCTCATGACTTTGTGCTCAGTTGGCTCAGTAAAAAAGGAAAAAGCACCACAACCAGGCATTAGCAGTAGAGGTGTATGTTCACATCTCTACTAGCTGGGTAAGTCCCACCAAACCATTCCCGCCAGACTGAAGCCCCCTCCTCAGCAGGGACTGGCAGGGCTTATGGTCAACAGAGTCAAATGCTGCAGGGAGATACAGCAGGAAGTCTGTCCTCTGGTCATCAAAGGCAGAATTGCCACAATAGCAGTTTCATGTCATGTCCTGGCCTGACTCCAGCCAGGGCCTTTGTGTCATTCCAGGAATATTGTGAGCGGCAAGCCTCACTTGGGTCTGGGGGTCAGAGCTGAACTTATCCAGCTCTCAGCTATCCAAATGTTCTCAGAAAATCCTCCCAACAGATCAAGCCCCACAAAAGAGACCTGAAAAATAAAAACCAAGAAATCAATGCTGTGCTCTGTGCAGTTTCTTTGTGGTAAATAAATACTGCATTACCTACACCGTGCTCACATTAAAGGGTTTTCTTCACTATGGGTAGTTACTCACTTCAGCATATTTGGGGTTTGCTTCCCCTCTTTGCCAGAGGCCCTGATTTGTGATGTCACATGAAACTTCAAAATGAAGTGCATCTCTCCCTTCCTGCACGTGGAAAAGGAGACTAACAAGCTGCCTACCCTTGCCCTCCTCTCCTGGGGAGGGAGAGCTACAGCCCCTCTGTTATAGCTTTATAATGACAACACTATTTATGGTCACAAAAGTTCTTGCCAGGGTTCCTCTAGAGAGGAGGAGGAAGGCAGAAGTGAAGACTTTGAAGGTCAAAACAAAATGGACAATGCAAGAGAGTATTTTTTTCACTGGGGCAGGGAGGGAAGAAAAAAAAAGCTATATGGAACAAAACAGAGGATTTTCATTTGAGAAGTAGAAATCTGGAGATCAGATTGTAAATATATTAGAGAATAACCAATTTTACCATGCCTTCATTACACAGCAGTGCCCGTCCTGACCTGCAGGCAGGAAGCAAAGGAATGAAAGTGACTGGAAGGAAAATACTTTTAAATTAACTCAGCTTCCTCAAACCACCTCAACTAAGCAAACAAACAAATAAAAGAGCCTGAACCATCACTCACTTCTTGGATGTGAACTCACGTCAACTTTTATTTTCCCAAACTGATTTGGTTGTTTGTATTGCTTGCCATTTTTTTTTTTTTATCCCTGAAAATACTGTAAAACCCAACTAATAGGGGTGCAAAATAGGAAGTTTTATGTACATTGCAGAAACTTGTATATGGTGCAGTTTGTTAAGACTCTGCCGTTCCCCGGCAGTGCGTCAGGTTTGTCTAACACCCAGCCCCTGAGTTAGTTTTACAGTGCCGATTTATAGCGTTGTAAGTTTAATATAGTGGTGCGCTGTAAAAGGGCTTTTTCTTTTCTCCCCATTAATTAATATTTCAGACCTCGGCAAGGGCACGTGACAGGGGTATCATTTACAGAGTCCCTGGAGCACAGCATGGAAAATCGGACCCTAGTGATGGGCTGGGATGAGCCCCAGGGCTCGGCGCAGCTCGGCGCGGGGCTG
>NW_009916719.1:0-18922 GCF_000696875.1 Nestor notabilis | reverse complement strand
TCACATCCCTTGCCAGATCTAATTCTAACTGATCCTTAGCTTTCCTGACCTGCTCCCTAGCTTCCCAGACAATGTTTCTGTATTCATCCTTCAGTTGTTTACTTTATGGTGTTGTCCCCAAATATAACACACACAGGAAAGTCAGGACTTTCTAGCCTATGGGGAACAAGCCTTCTGGTACAAAAAACAGGGATGAGATTTTATTTCCTTATCCTGCTCCCTCACCTTTTCTAATTTACTAACCTATTACTGAAGCTTAACAGAACAACCGATAATATCCAGCACTTTCTAGAGTCAGCATTGGCAAGAATGTTAAATTTGCAAGGGAAGAGATTAACTAGCAAAAGTAAGGAACACAACACAGAAACTGTAAATTTCTCTTTTTAGTGCTTACTTTTCAACAGATTGTTAGTTTTCATTGCCATATAATCTAATGTCACTACAATTCGTATAATGTGTGATGCAGTTTTTACACAGCATTTTTATTATCTTTCTTGCTTTCTTTGCCTGACCTACCATTTTGTCTCTGCTCAAATCTGTACAGAACTACCTTCATTCCTCTAGCTTGTGGCTGTTGCCTTTTTGAGTCAACCTCCTGCCCTGTATTTGGTGAGGCCGCAGCTTCCCACTACTCCAGAAAGTTGCTCCTGTTGACTGTGCAGAGTAGCCCCAGGAGGAAGCGTAGTAGTGAAAACCTCGGCAGCAATATGGGGCGCCATGGCTTGCACGTAAATCAAGTAGTAGCAAATGTGAGCCAAGACACTGCAAGGTTTTACTGGTTTGTGCTGAACCCTGCGTTTATCAGAGAAGTCTACAGAAAATGATGATAGACTGCACGTCACTTGGGAAGAACTTAGAAGTTACTTCAGTGATACCTTTCTTGACCTAATCCCTGACAGTACTTCCAGAAGGCAAACAGATGTGTAACAACTTCAGATTGTCTTAAAGGATGAAATACCTGTCCTTATATTTCTAATGGTATGATAAGCTACAAAAACATCTTCAATTTTTAGACCAGAAATCTCGTAGATTTCTCATAGTCAGAAATAGACTGTGGTTATAACTCCCAGTCCTCCAGATACATATTCTGCTTTATTTCTTCTCAAAATAGAATAAAAGGATTAATTTCTCCTATTTTATAGGGAAAAATAAAAAGTTACAAGATTTTTAAAAAATGTTTTCCTGTTATTTTGTGTTCATATCAGAATCTTAGTAGTCACAGAAAAACTGCAGATGTTTTTGCTTTCACTGTTATTTCTTGTAGGGCTCACGTGCTGCTTTTAATTGCTACCTTATTCCCTACTGAGGCCTGTGCAAGTATTACCCACAGCAACATTTTAGCCACTACATTTAGACTGAGACAAAAGTTAATCTTCTGTGTCAGAGGTTTACTGTACTGGACTTACTAACACCTTCACAATCTTCACCAGTACTTTGGAATTCTTCAGGTCAAATTAATCCTAGGTGAAGTCAACCATTATGAATTCTCAGGCTGCTGTCAAATTCTGTGCCAGGCAACAGATTCTGTGCTATAACATGAAACTACAGAGAGATGTAACTGCAACAGAAAAAAAAGTAATAGGTTTAAGTATTGATGGGCACAATAATTATCCATTAACAACGACTAATGAATAAACCAAGCATAGACTACAAAGAAAAGATACCAAAGAGCAAGAGTTGAATCAGAAAAAAGACTGTGCTTTGTGTTGTACAGTCAAGGATAAATGTGTAATTTTTAGTGAAAGTGTTTCAAATTGTTACCTCTTTGTTTCTGAATGTAGCTTGCTTTTTATGTTATATTTCATTAACTCTGTGAAATATGCATAGAAGTGCCATGAAATTGATTCCTTCAATTATGTTTATGTGGTGTCATTGATCTAAGTAAGAACCACATAAAGTGCCATTGATCTAAATGGGGGTCAGTTGAAACATGCAAGGGAAGAATATGGTATTTTGGTTCTATAGGAGTGAAACACCCACTAGATTAATTAATTCACATGCACTCTTCTAAGTGAGTCACAAACTATTCCTGTATGCACTGAAACTTGAGACTTGTCTGTTTCAACAGCAGGGAGCAGAGGCACACAAGTCTTGTAATAGTTGCTGTAGTGAGCAATAAATTAGCAAGAGCCAATATAATATTAACCTCTTTAAATTGCAGTCTCCTCATCTGTTTGCTCTACTGTATATATTTAGCTGCACAGTCTCCAGGTGCTGTGGTGTTTCCAGTATGAACACAAATAAATGACTGTGCAGTTCATTTTCAGACATCAGTGATGAATCTTCATCAGCCTTTATTAATGCTCAAAGAAGAATTTGACTATTTCAAAGCATTAAAAGGAATACTTAAATTAGTTCATATCTCTTGTTTCCATATAGACTCTCTTAAACATTGAGAAGAGGTTATGTTCAGACTACAGATAACTTACAAGATAATACACCATTTAAGTATATTACCAAATCCAGAAATGATCAGAGAAGACAATGGAGAGGGCACAGATGAAAATGCAAATAGAATCTAGGAGTCTGATGAATGGGAAAATGAGTGGCTCTGCAGGTGGCACTCTACCAACACCCATATGAAATTAGTGAGTGCTTTATGATTGAAAGTGGTGAGTATTTGATGAAATGCAAATTTAAGGTGTTGAGAGGTACAGTAGGTGGACAATTCCTTGAGTTTTTAGCGTATTCCAAACTAGGTGCTGTGTGTAGACAACTCATTGCAATAATCAGAACTTAAACCTTGATCAGATGGCTATGTAATGCAATTCCATCTCAGCTAATTCATCCTGCAGACTTATTTGTTTCCTTTTTCTATTGTATGGTACTGCTGTACAAAATTAAATCACTGCTGCATTGTGTCTAGAAGAGGAGATAATTTATGACTGAAAGAATATGGTACCATCATGGCTTATTTTTGTGGGAGTTTCATGAAGTAAAATCTATATCGCAATCATGTTTGGCAGAACCATGACTTTCTGGAAACACTTTTTCAAATGTGAGTTGTAGAATTACTGTGAAAAGTGACACACACCTAAAATTAATTGCTGTGTAGCAAAGCATTTTTATACTACTTGGCTGATCTTTAAACAAAGTTAGTATTTCAAAAACATTTACTGAAACCGTTAGCTTTCTTGCAGTGCACTCCAGTTCAATATCTTTAATGAAGAGAAGTGATATCTTCACATTACAATTCTAACAAGGAAAATATTTTCTAGTTTCCTCGTACTCCAGGAGTTCAAATTGTTAGTTGTTTTTTCCCTGAGTTGTATTGCTTTACAGGAAGAAGTATCTATCATTCATATACAACAATCTAACCTAAAAACTGCCTGATTTATACCTGTTTCCAGAGGTCTCACAGCCTGGGGATATTAGCAAGAGATGACTGAAAAACAGGTTTTGTTATATTATACAGCATGTTTTTTAAGGCCAAAAAACAGCACAAGACCTGCTTCTGCATATGCATTACTGATCGTTATTGTCTCAGTGGGTAATTATTCTTCCAGCATTCATTTAACTGCTTAATACATAGTGCTGTTCTGGTGCACATTACACAGCTGGCAGAGGGGGCAACAGCAGCAAGCATAAGGGGTTAATTGACTTTTACTGGAGCAGTTTATAGCTTACGCTTGTCTTCGTCCTTAAGCACTACTGATCCTCTGTAAACTAAGATCTATTGGGACAATATTTTTAAAGATGTTTAGTTTTCCTCTAACCTAGATTTTGTTTGTGTTTTTTCATTCCTCCCTGCCCCCATGCACACCCCCATACCCCAAGATACTGTAGTGATAAAAAGGATAAGGTCATTGTTACTGAGTCCCTTTTTCTTAAAGTGAACATATTAAATTCTCCTGACCATTAAAAGGCAGATGTTTCATTTTTTCTTTTCAGAGAAATTTACATACACTTCAGTTTGTGGAACAGAAATTGCAGTAATTATGTAGGTAGTTACATTTGTTAGCTTACATAAAGTGCTGTAAGGAGATACGAGGGGAGAAGTGTTATGCTTCTAAGTGATTTTTAAAATATCAAATCTTATTTCAGTTAATTCTAATGTTTTGCTACTAGTAGTATTTTACTGTTATTACCGTTCAGCGTGTTTGAGCTCTATTAAAGATTCAAATGAAAATTTTATGGAATGTGCTTTTTTAAAATTCAAAAGATTTTATGGATTATTATTCATAACATCCACTACTTACAGAAAAGAAGCCTTAAAATGATCCTTTACTAAGTATTGAATGCTTGTGATACAATTTTGCATTAAGTAAGATTGCTTTTATTTTAACAGTTGTGTTTCTGTAGCTGTTGGAAAGGTCTGTTTGCTCTATAAACCCTCAGATCTGAAGATTATAGCTTGGCTATTAAAACTTTCATTATGAAGAAACTTGGTATTTCTTAGCATGTAACAGTTTTCTTTACAAAAGATGGAAAACTGGATAAAGAATACAAAATATACATTTTTGTATTAACGAATTCTTACTGTAACTAAAATTCAGTAATATACATCCTTTCTGTTTTCCCACTGTATGTTTTATAAAATCATTTCTGTAAGAAACAAAACTTTGCTAGAATTTGAGAAAGCCACAGGAGGGATCTTGGAAGGTATTCTAAAGGCAGACACACCAAGCTTAAGTCGTTTTTTATTTTTAACAGCAGAAAACTCCCATTGTTTGGTTTTGTGCTTGACATTGAAATGGGCAGGTGTGTCCACATAAGGTGCAACAGGGAAGATTTGCATGCTGGCTTGCTGAAGTGACAGAACTGTGCAAAATAACTGCAGTGGTCTGGCAAGCTTCAGGAAGCAGGTGGATGTGAGTTACCTATCTCCAATATTACAATGCTGAAAAATGCCTTCTTGCCTGCTGCCTAGCCCAGGAGGCATCAACACTTTTCCCCCACATTATTATTCACCAGGCTCCTCTTCTCTACATCTTGACATGCCTAGAATTGCCCCGCTCTTGATGAATCTAGGTGGTATAGCCTATAACTATGACCAAATTTGGGATCCAGTATTTCTATCTGTGCATTTGTGAATACTATGTACAGTAAATAGGATTTAGGTGTGTATATTATGATGTATAAATACACATACAAGGGAAGATGTCAATACTGATTTTTACTGAATTCAAAGCTGCTCATTTAGAAGGTTTAGCAAGCTCTTTCTCCTCTTGTATTGTTACCTTTGTTCACTAGCATTTCCCAATTAATTAATTAATTTCCTAATTAATTACTATTAAATGTAGCTATTTTGAGGTACAATTTTGTATTTTGTACATAGTACAAAATAGTAGCTATTTTGAGGTGTTTATGTTAAATGTCTTAGTGATCTGGATGACGCAAAGGAATACACCATTGGCCAACTTGCAGATACTAAATTGGGGTGGGCACAACAAAATACAGAGATTCAATGTAGAAGAACTAAGAAAAAACTTCAGAATTTGTGCAACATAAACCTTGAAAAGATGAACCAAGTGAAGTGCAAGTGTAATGGAAAGCCTTGTGCCTTGGTACAGATCTGGAACCCAATGGCTGAGAAACAGACAGCCCTGCTGGAAAAGACATGAAGTTAGAGGGGAGGCAAGACAAGATGTTAGTTGCCAGATCCTCTTATCATGAATAAGACAAATCACAAACTGGGCTATATTATGTATGTCTGCTCATTTCTTGTGAGCCTGCACCTCAAACAGTGCGTCTAGTTTCAGGCCCTCAGGGTCAAGAGGGAAGTTGACAAACTGCAGTGGATCTATCAGACTGTTGTCAAGATCATTAGGGACCTAGAGAAACAGAACTGAGTTTGAGGGAGATGCACTTGCTTAATTTGGCAAAGATGCTTATAGCAGACTACAGCTGGTTGAAGAGGAATTGAAAAGATGATGGAGTCAATCTCTTTTCAATATACGACATGAAAAGAGGCAATCACCATGAATTCTGGCTTGGGTGGTTTGAATGAAGCCTTTCTATCAAGACTTCTGATGTATATACAGGTTGTGAGTGTGTTTTTCATACTCCCACATCTCACAGTAATTTCTTTTAATAACTTGAACACTTCAACCAATTTCAGTTGTTTTTAACACAGGATGAGTTTAATCTAGATGAAAATTTCCACAGTCAGTTACTGACTCCGTCAGCTATCTCCTGTCATATCATTCTATTTTAGTCTCTATTTAAATCTGAATACTCCCATGGGAGTATTCTTTTTCACACAGTAAAATGAATTAAAGGTAAAATATCAACCTGAAATTCCCCAGGAAAGGAATTACTGTCAGCTTTCCTAACAGGTTTTCAGCAGATTCAAAGAGAATCTTGGTGGATTAATAGCACATGCATTGGCCTAGTAGACACTAACAGCTTTGAGGCATTTAAGTCTGTTGGGCTAATAATCAACTCTTAAAAATTCTCAGTAGTTTTTGACATAGTAGACTATCATATTCTATCAAGTGAATCATACAAGATTATTTTAAATTGTAATTCCGATTAAGAACTATATTTTCTAGAATATAGTAGACTTTTTTTGAAGATAAAGCACTAATAGAATTACCAGAGTAATTTACCGTTGCAAGACACAAAAGTGTCTTAAATCACTGCTTGCAGATGAGCACACGGAGTGATAGTTCAAAGTGATCATTACTACTTAATCATGACATATTCTGCTGGAAGAGGTAGTTATAATTCTCAAAAATGAGGCATTTATATTTCCTCATCTCTTTCTCTTATTCCTTTTTATAGCATATATCAAGTGACAATGTTCATATTGAAATGAAATTTGTTCAAATCAGTTAGTGAATTAATAGAAGAATAATCATAAAATAGTTGTTCAAACTTTACTCAAATAATGAAAAGCATTTCAAATCACAGCTATCACTGATCATCGACTCGAAAATCAATAGCACATAGGATAATTCTCCATTTAATTCCAATCATTTATATTTTATTTATATTTACAGATGCAGTCATGTAGCAGTCCACAACATGGTGATAGTTCCATATCCTATTTCTCATGTTTGTTTTTGCTACATTACATTTGCATTATTTTCTTTTTGTGGCATACTGTGGAATGAAATTTAGTTGTTGCTATTTTTAGCTTAACCTTCTTCAGAAAGAACACCTGCAGAAGGAGTCCCTGGAAAGTATATGCACATTTTTTTAAACATACATGGATACATTTATGCCTCTTAATAAATGAGAGGTAGTTGAAAGAGTCAAAAATAATCCATGAAATATTAAAAATTATGAACAAGATTTTTAAAATTGCTAGTATTTTGGATGTTAGTCGATTCATGCCCAAGGGACATTGGAAAAGCAAGTTTCTAAGTGTTCTGAGTATATGCCTACTATATTATGCCTAATATATCTTCATGAAATTATTTTCAATACTGCAATCTAAATGTTTTGCTTTTAATCATGGAAGTCATTATTTGGCCAAACCCGCTGAGACGCCTGACTGGGGAACTGGAGTGCCTAGAGCTCAGAAAAATACCATGAAAGGTTTTCAGGATTAGAGAGAGGTGACTTGCCCAGATTACTCAGATCGCCCCCATTAATGAAATCCAAAAGATGATGATGTGTAAGTTCATTATAGGCCATTAAACATCTCAGAGTTGTATCTCTTGTTATATCTACTCAAAGAGCCAACACTGTTTTCAAAAGCTCTAAAAATAATATTAGACTTTCCTAGGTAAAGAAAGGTATTGAGCCATTTCCAGTTAATGAAAAGCACTGTATGATGGATCACTGGGACACTTAAGTGCTAGTCAGATGTGAAACTCCAAAACTTTACAAATATTTGAAATTTAATTCATTTGGTTCTTAGTATTGATTAGTAAAGGCAATTTGAAATACAGTTGTTGAATGGATGGACTACTCAATATTTTGGTTAAAATGGACATTGCCTTTTGTTAAAAGAAGAAGGATGATATTTAATGACACCTTACAGAGGAACCTTTGCCATGGAAATCTCTTTCAATGCCTTCATCATTTTATGACAGTGATTGTTTTGAATTCTGTGCCTTGCGACTCGTCTTCCTAGTTGCAACAAGACTGAACCATTTCCAACATTCTGACTTCACAACTAGACAGGATTTGAAATACAAATTTCTCCCATATCTGAGAAAGATTAGAGAGAATATGTGCTAATATTTTGTAAGAGCAGATCACCCCTTGGTATATCAGTAGAGGTTTTAGTTAGTTTGGCTTTTTTTTTTAATCTCATTTTGAGCTTTTTTTCTCCCTTGTTTTCATTGTAGGGTTTTTTTCCCTTTTGAAGAGTTCTTCACTGACATAAAGCCTCTGCACTGCAACCTCACTGACTTCTGGTTAGGATGGGGAGATTTTCCTTCATTCTGCCATGCCTGTTATGTCGCCATTTGTTTGCTAATGTCAAACATTTACTGTGAAACATTAGGTCAAGTGCTACGAAGTAATATCTAGGCTCCTTTTGATACTGTCAAACACATGGAAAATGCCTGTCCAGTAGGATCATTATAGCAATTATAGCATTATAACATCTTCCTTCAGAGCCAGGGTCCAATATCAAGTATTTGTATGTAAGACATTCAATTAAGTATTTTTAAAATGGCTCTAAACATGAGTTTTCTGCATACTATGTCTTGCTTATCTTTGCCTATAAAGACAATACCTTGAAGGTACAGAAGCTCTACAAAATATTCTTGCTCTTGGGATTATAAATTATAGCTTATAAACAGAAATATTGCTCTTTATCACTATAAAATAAAAGAATTGGTACAAGTTAGTTGCTATATTCAAAAGAGGAGCTCTGCTAACCTGTGAGATATCAAAGACCAGGCCAGGCAGTTTAAAAAGCTTTTCAGTTTTGCCCCACATAAACATGTGTTTCAATACCTTGAAAAATATGCATTGACTTTAGGCTTTGAAGAATAATGCTTTCACTAAAAATTTTCATATCCAATACTGCAGCTGTAGGTAGTCAATTAGAGGCAGTAGTAAATGGAAAAATCCAGACAACCCATGCTTAAAAAATCAAGAAACAATAATTTTGTGTCATAAGAGAACTGCAGGGCAAATAAAATCGGTTGGTATTTGATCCACAGCCAGTGATACTAATTAAAGGATGTATGGAGATCATGTGCTGATTTCATATTCCTGGGAAATATTGGGAGTTGGATTTGAGAGAACACAAGGTGTTATTTAAAGTCTGTATGCAAGATGAAAACAGTGAATATAATGTTTTACATTCATACAGCTACTTTTTATAGCTTGCCATATAGTAAAGCTAAAATTAATTTACTCAATCCAAGGATTTAAATGACCTAGGAAAAATGATTTTGTTCTTTATAAAACTACAGAGAAAAAGATTTAGAACTGCAGAATAAAGAAAGACAATTACTCTGGGCAAAATCAATGAGACTATGCACAAGGGAGATAGGGATACTCAGCATGAGTTAAGGGTTAGTAGAAATAAGCCTTTAGTGTGAAATTCAATCCTGTGCTAAGTACCAATACAGACATACCACACGAACCAATTAAGGACCATTTAAGACTGATGTACTTTTTCATTAAGTGTCTCTTAAATGTAAAATTTGACTAGGACCCATCAGTCAAATATTCACTTAAAGGTGACCAATAAAGGTAGAAAAGCTTTTCCTTTAAATTACTTCTTCTTTTGACCAGGAAAAATCTTGCTGAGAAGCTTAAGAACAGTCTATAGTAACAGGAAGTTAAAAGGTAGTCTGTGCTTTTACAAGTCCCTAGCTTATTTATAATTAAGAGATGCACTAAATTTTGCTCTGCAAGGCTGCAGTTCCTCATAGAACAGCTTGTGAATTAGGAAGAAAGAGTACTAATTGTTTGTGTGATCATTAATTAACCATCCTGCCTTTCCATATTGTCATTTAACTCCATTAAGCTTAATGTTTATACATATACCATAATAATGATCTCACCTACAGATACCAGTGGAATACATAGTAATTAGTGAAGCAATAATCAAATAAAACATTATCAATTTCACCAGTATTAATGTTAATTCCATCAATTTGCCACATTACAATAGAAACTGGATCACAGTTGGAGATGCATTTTTAGAGATCATAAATTATTGACAGATAAAATTACTTCCAGAGGAACAAAACCCCATGAAATAACATTGTGTCATTGTGAGGTATTCCTTAGCACAAAAAAACCCAACACACAAAACCCAGTCCCCCCCCTCTCCCAAGAACAAAAATCCAGAAAAGATTATGATTTTCTAGTGAGATCAGTACAATAACTAGAAATCTTGAAGTTCTCATTATTCTAGTTCTTCTTTCATGTCATCATGACGACATGACAGCAATCCTTCTCAAGAGCTGTGTTTCTTCTGCAGGAGTTGTCCAATTTTTGATCAAGACCACTGGAATATAGGCTATATCTGTGAAAGCTCATAAAACAGCAACAAAACTAGTGAGATGTACAGCAAGATTCACATACAAAGCACTTCAAAGACTATAAAGTTTCAGAACATAGGATTGACACTCGTTTGGATCATTTACCAGTTCATTCCACCGAGACTCTTATCCTAGAGTGATCTTGTTTGGGAAGAGAAAGTAGTGGGAACACAACCCAGTGTTCAAAATAGTGATGGGGGTATGTTCTGCATTGCACAACTCAGTAAAACAAATGCATCACGAAATTAAGGGCCAGTGGATTAGAACAAATAAAACATTTTATGCAGAAAACAGCATATGGATTTTTCAATAGCAAAAAGAGAGATAACATGTCCATATGTAATAGAGCTGGGTAATTTATGTTTGCTAATACTATTTGTAGCTGTGATAATACAGACAATCAAATCTCATGTCAGAGAAATACGATGAAAAGGGAACAGTTCTTTCTTTTTCTTACTGTCATTTCATAGCCAGTTAGATGTTTCATGGATATAGAAAGTAGAGACATAAAGTATGAGAGGAACTGTAGAACAGTAGATGGGCCCATTATGACAAATCCTCTGTTACTTGATCTGTGAATGCTTATTGTTGCAAAACTGCAAAAAATACTTCTATTTCAAGAGTTAGTTTGAACAAGCAAAGTTGATACATGTTAGAGCTAAAATAAAACTATGGAGGACAGCTAAGTGACCCAATAATAATATCTTACAATATTTTTATTCATATGACACCTGATTTATACAGCTGTAGTTTCCACTTATTTCAATGGTTCTTTATGATTTATATTACTATAAATGACAGTGAGATTAATTCTTGCACAATAAGGCATTTTCAGTTGAGATTTTTCTGTCTCAGTACTATGTTGCATAGGTTCAAGCACTATTTTCTCTTTTGTCACTTTTTGGTCAAGACATATTCTCTGTAAATGTTCTGGAAGAGGTCTGTCACATTAATACTTTCTAACTGAAAGCATCATTTGCCAGAGCCTATATTCAGTGTCACACTCTCTAAAAGAATTGCTCCTGGTATCACAGACTAATGGTATTAAAAATCCTGTCACAATAGCAATAGTGAAGTACTAAGAGAGTTAGAAATATTAGAAAGGTGCTCTGTAAGTCATGTAATTTGGCAAAGAATAATCTAACTCTCCTCTTGCTCATACCAATGAAATGTTGTCAATCTCAACTATCCTGATTAATAGTCTGATTGGAAGACCACTGGAATCAATCTTTACCTGTCCAAGGGGAACACAGAACTCCCATTTAAGTGCTCCACAATGTTATAAATAAGAAGCTCAAAATTATTGTGTAAACAGATCAGTAGTATCATCACTTGTTTTTAGATTTAACAAGGAAGTAAATCACCTTAGCAAAATAGTCTCTTTGATAAATTGTAAATCAAGATCATATAATCCAGCAGACTCCACTTGGACTTCTGTACATCTAGTATGATCTGTCAAAAAGCCACCTAAGAAAGCATCAAAGTTTCAAATTTTACCGTATCAGACTACTGACTGCAGCCTGTCTGTCACATAGCCCCACCAGATAATTGGATAAGTCATGACAGAAGAAAGTATTTATTTGGTTCTTTCTACACATTTCTGAAAACCAAATAGATATCCCAAGAAAGCAAGAGCCTATAAAGTTTATAGGATTTCCTAAAATTAAATGTGTGCATTTAGGTGGACATGAAAACCTCAGTCTTAATAAAACCAAAAATGTTTACTGTAACAAACTTGACCATGTTTGCCAGAAGAAAGATTTTTTTTAATTCAATCTATTATTTTATATAATCAGTTGGATTTATCAAAATAAGTCTTAGAAAAGGGTGTAAGCTTTTTGTGAGAATAATTGTCTGTCATTCACTCTGGTGCCACTCAGGACAAGAATTTCTATGCGTTACTGTTATAACAAAAAATCAGTAGGAACAAGTAAGAATTGCTAAAATGGAAGAAATCTGAATATATTCAAACCAATTGATAATTTCTGATTTTATTATCAGTTTATTTAAATAGACTGTTTTAAATATTTAACAAAGAAAGCACAGGTTAATATAAACCCTTCTAAACCAGTTGGATTGTGCAGATGCAATTAGTTTTCCTTCTGTAAAACCATTAAGAAAACTTAGTGGCTCCCTAATGTATATTTAAATATTCCTTGATGGATTTTCTTGTGTCATTCTTGATTGTGCATGTGTCACACAATTCCAAAGAATGTGTACAGTGGGAGCAATCACTTCTCCTGTATAACTGTAGTATGGCTTCATATATAATCATGAAGAATTTCCATACATTATATCTGTGCAGGAACAACCATATTTAACACAGTCCTTTAGTGAAAGATTTTTGTCAGTCTTTTTCTTCTGGAAAGATCGTTGTCTATGAAGCAAACATTCAGTCTAAATCTAAGGAAAAGGTAGGGTCCTTTGTTTGTTAGTGTAGCATGCTGAACTGATTTAGGAATACTGAAAACAATTCAAGTATTTTTGTATTTTTAAAAACCCTTCTCTTTACATGTTCTTGTGTCAACCAGCCACTAAATCAGGAAGCAAATGTAGTCTTTTATTGGACACAGAGAATGTCCCTGAAAATGTTAGACAGTGTCCCTGACAAAGGGAGTTAGTCTAATCCTATCTTCATTCTGCCACTGAGTTACTCATTGCAGTTTCCCTCATATCACTGCTACCACCTTAAAACCATCCTTTCTCCTTAGAGTCTTCATGAAAATTTCTCTCTTCTATCTTTTTTCTCTGTGTGTTGTGTCAGCACTGCAAGCCTGGTTAGTACTGCACAGGCATTTCTGCATCCTCTTGATTTTAGGCACCTGAAAAATAGAAGATTTTTAATTTTCCATTAAAGGGTATACAAAGGAAAGACAATAATCTTCACTAATTACTAGACTGTGGACTATTTTATTTTTGATCTGTGACCTATATCTATGGAAATGCATGATAATTACTGCTTGCTTAACACTAGTGTTGGGATTCTGATGTCCTTGTGATTTGTTCTTCAAACTGCAGTGAGCACAGGCCATTATACCCATGTTGCTACACTTGAGTCTCTCAACAGTGTTTTTCAGTGTTGATTCTGTCCCACCTTTGCCTCCCCTGCCCTTCTCTGCCTTCAGTCCAATCTTACTCTTTTCAGTTATCTAGGATCCACAGGCTTCTCTTGTAGCATCTCCCTTCTTGACCACTCAGCATCTGTCTCTCCTGCACTCTATTATTGCCTATTTCCAGATTCTCTCAATTCTGTCTTCTGTCTCTTTGCATTGACTTATTCCAGTTTATGTCCTTAGAAACATTTATATCCACAAATGGGATAGCTTCTTCCCTGATCCTAGAAATGGTTGAACTTCTCCGAATTTTTTCTAAATTTTTTTTCCTGAAATTTTCTCTAATAAGCCTGTGAATCTTGGAAATTTTCTAGAAACTTCCAACCTAAAACTTCCTATTTTATAAAGCTATGAGCAACTGAGAATATGACTTTAGCAATCATTAAAAACCATAACAGGAGACAACCTTTTAACCTTGCCTTTTCAGTTGTGCCAAATAACAAATTTTGCTCATTATTATGCCTAATTATGCCATTAATTCACAATATGTAATTTCACTGAAAAAGCCTATTCTTGTTACCATGAAAATTAGTGACGACATCACTGGTCATCACTGCTCTCAGTCTTTTGCTGTGCTTTAAAAATATTCAAATAGATCACTGATATCAAAATATAGATGTTGTACAGACAAGTTTAAACAAAGTCTTGTAGACAGAGAGAATGTGTAAATGGAGGACTAAGCAGAAATAACACATGTTATTACTACCAATAAACCTTTTTTTCTTTAAAAACAGGAGGGGGGAAGTAAATTCTTTGATGTTAATTCTATTTTTAATTTATTTTTAGGGTCATGAATTAATATTACTAGAAAGTGTGAAGACTGAAGTTTCACTCTGACACTGTACATTAAGATTTAATGACCCAGACTTATTTACACCTAAATGAGTTTTTTAATTATCTAATTAACAAAATGGATCAGTTTGCCTCTTTAAACTAAGCCACTCTGAAGTAGTATCTTTCAGTAATTTCAAATGTTTAATAAAAGATGAAAACCTTACATCATTTTAAGAAAGTACTTTTCCAACAAGCTATTTCATCTGAACGTACTACCTCTTGCCATGAAAAATAGGAGTTTACATTCAGAATAAATTTAAGTTAGGTTCAATTAAATTTAAATTCAGAGAAATCTGAGCATTTTGTGTAGAAAAAAGGTAAAGAAATTCTTAGATCTTGAGAATTTCTAGCTCCCACAAAATACTGTTTTCAGAATAAGGTTATGCTTTGAAGTGCATAAGGTCCAATTTGTGAAATGTACGGTTGTCTCAGCGCTGAGATGAATAAGTCTGTTTGTCTTGGCTGCTGAGTGAGACCTGATCCATGGTGGATAGATTCTCCAGGTCTGGCTTTATTAGGAAATCTAATAATGAAATACTTACTTTTCACTGGTTTTAAAGCATTCTTTCCAGCTGTGCTAGCTAGAATTCAGTTTATGTCAGAAGATGACAATATTTTAATTATCTCATTTTTATTATATTTTGTCTGGAACTTCCAAGTACCTTGTAGAGACAAATTTTACCCCCTTTTTAAAGATCAGGAGGCTAAGATATAGAATAACTCAGGACTTGACCAAGATGTCAGAGAAAACCAAGTGACAGGCCTCTTCATTTGTAGCTAACTCTTAATATTGTGACACAGGCTAAAATTTCTGATGTGCAATAGTAATTTACACAAGTGGCAAACTTCAAGTACAAGAGGACCCTCACTGGTTTCCATGGTGCTGCTTGTATGAATCAAGTTGAGCATTCAGATAAGGTATTTGCAGGATTAAGGCTTTACATATGGTGGAAAATTGAGCTTTGTATAAACTTTAAATAGATTCCCAATCTTTTGTGCTTCCCATTGTCCTGTGTTGTTTCTCATTCTGAAATAGGGCATATTAGACAGCCAGGAGAACTGAGCAGACAACTGGAAGGGAGAAGGCTGTCTCCTATGAATTAAAAAATCTAAAGGCTGACCCCTGAAATCATACGCTTCAGTTTCAATAACTTCTATGGCTTTGATACAAATCCTGTGATTCTATTTTGGTTTGTCTTCTGATTTTTGAACTCCTGGGGTTGGCTACACTGACATCATCTCTAAATTTGGTGGGGAGAGAGAAAGGCAAGCATTGTTAGGGTGAAGGAGCTGCTGATCTGCTCAGTCAACACAGTCTATTTTATCACACAACTTGAGATTGAAGGTTTCTCGACTGTATTTTTAGCACATTAAGTAAAAGCTTATTTGTTTTTTGACTGAGGTGATTATACCCTTGGTGAGATGCTACTGCTTGTTCTGCAAAATAATAAAGACTGTTAATCTTATAATCTCAGTGGTGTAAACTGAGCACCACTCAAACCTCTATTGTATCACATTCACAGTCAGAATGTTCAGAAAACAGACTTGCATCTCTGAAGTCATGTTTATCTCTGCTTTAATGTGCATTGCATCAGTTACAAAAGGTAAAAAATAAGTTGCCTGTGCCTCCTGTTAGGGCTGGGGAGCTATGCAATTTAAGTAAATAATCACATAGAACATAGCAAGATTAGAATAAGGGATATGTCTGTTTATGACCTCTACCTCAGGAGTATTTTTAGTCTTTATCCCTTAGAGAAACGATTTGTGGCAAGACATACAGCATGATAAGGCAACTCACTGTCATCCAAATAGCCCCTGCACTGGAGGCCACAAAGTACTGTAGAACATAATTAATCCTTCAGTTTACCATCAGCCATAGCAGTAGTTTTGTGACTGATGAATCCAGGCATCTTGTGAACCCACTACCTGTAACTTGTACCTGGACAGTTCTTTGGAAAAACCCTACAGCTACAGCAGAGCTGTATCTGTGTCTGCATGGCATGAAGTGATACCACACAGGAACAGCAGTGAGCAAGTGCTGAAAGAGTACTAGAAGCTATCTAGCAACAATGCCACAGTGATCTGTTTGGGTTAATTACTCTGATAGGACCAATATGTCAATACTGCAATCCTACTTTTAGCACCAAAAGAATTTGGAAATGTCACTGTATAACACTGTATTATGCTATGCAAGCCATGTGCTTGGTGACATGGGAACAGAGAGGAGAAATCCTGGCTCCTATTAGAGTCAGTAGGAATTTTCATGTTACTGCAGTTTATTCAGGATTGCACCCATGGTTTTTTTTAATGGCTTGGGGTTTACCACCTACATATGGGTTCATCCCACAGTTGATATCACCCCAGCGCATTGATTGCAATTGAATTGCGATTGAAATGCAGTTCTTATTCCCGTTGGTTTTGCAGCTGTTATAAACTGAAGAATAAAAATAAATCTCTGGCAATGCCTTGTCTGTTTAGACAGAAAGACCTTTAGGAAAAAGGACTCCCTTTTACTGGCTGCTGCTATTGTGCCTAGGACAACAGGGGCCTGGGTCTTAGTTGAAGTCAATGCAGTATCCTCTTTGTAGTAATAAATGTTCCTGATGAGATAGAAAAATACAGCAGCTATTCTGTAATGCAGTCATGCACCATAATATGCCATACAGACTAGTCACAACGTTTATGAGATTATAACTTGCATTGCAAAAAACTTGTCAGGTACTAAAAATAATCCTTCATGTAGCCCTGATGATCTTGCAGTAACCCAGATGACTTTACAGACCCCCCAAAGCTCTTGTTCACATATATACAGGTACCATATTCTTTAATATAGGTGTGAACTCAGGGAAATGCAGCTACACAGGAGATGAAATGCAGAAAATATTTAACAGAAAAAGAGCTGCAAGGCAGAATGTGAGCTGAAAAAATGCACTCTGTTAATGTTGTGAGGTCTATTTAAATAAGTAGGAAATTATCTGCCAGGATGGAATTTGGCAAGAAGACCAAACATAACATCCCCTCATGTCATCCAAAATGTGTCGTGTCCATCTGAAAATATCCCCCCAAATCAAAATACACAGAAACTTTCCAGTAAGCAATACTTCATTAGAAAACACAAGAGTTACTGAAAACAAAAATATTTCTCAGGAAATCCTCTAGGTCTTTGTTTGTGCTTTGGTTTGACTCCTCTCCTGACAACACAGAATTTGGAAACCTCTACTGTCCCAGCCATTTGCTTGTGGAGGTGGAAGCATGGAAGCCCTAGCAAAGCTTACTCAGTAGTGGCTTATTCTTTTGCACCCCCAGAACTGGGCACTGTAAATTCCAAGAATGCTGGACAAAGTTTGGTGTCCATATTTCTGAGTTTCCTCCTCTATTGGTAGGTGAGAAAGAACCCCAGAAGCTCTGAGGCTCTCAGATCAGATGCTTTCATAACGAGATGTTTCCCAGGTTCATCCAAGATTTGTACAGTTGGCCCCATTTGTTTCAGATAAAATAATCAGCACCAAAACTGTAATTTTTCTTATGTAAAATTTTTAGAATTTTAATCCCATTGAAAATTTTGAGAATCTTGTCTTTATTCTCATTCAAAAGAGAAATGTGGTGCAGAGGTCTTGAATTTGAGTGAAAGCATCTCCAGGTACTGACTGGGGAATTACTCAGTGCTCAGTCCTTGGACCAAGTGCTTCACGCTGAATGTTTACCACCATTCAAACTTGTCTGCTTGGTGGTTTGCCATCTAAGGTTGTTTGGGGTAGTCATTCTCAGTCTGTGAGATGTAGCATATCCAGAGTAGGAGGTTGATAATGTTTGGCACTTAAATGTTGGTAGTACATTGTTTACACTAGAGCCATTAAATGTTCTGTAACCTTCAGCTATCCTGTTTTTTAACCATGACTTTTACAGCATCAGGATGTGTTGAAGTGTGCATACAGTATGTTCAGTCATAGTGTGTGAAGAGTTCAAAGCTTTGTGACTCTGTTATACAAAACCTCCCTGTGCTTTCACAGCTATAATCTTTCCTCTGGACAGAAGCATTAAAAATAGCTGTGGATGTTAAGATGCTCCCTGCTACCCATAACAATGTTTCATTGCATCAGAGTTAATAGCTGTGGACGGACTGAGCACAACTGACTGGTGCTATGAAATGTCACTACGTTTGCATTGACTGGTCTTCCATCCTGTACCAACATGTAAGAAAGCTAACAGCACTTTAGATTAACAGTCTCTGGTATGCATAGAATTAGGATGAAGTCTGCACTTGCAGAATCGCAGAATCATAGAATCATAGAACAATTAGGGTTAGAAAACACCTTAGCATCATCTAGTTCCAACCCCCCTTGTCATGGGCAGGGGCACCTCGCACTAAATCACGTCACCTAAGGCTCTGTCCAACCTGGCCTTGAACCCCACCACGGTTGGAGCATTCACAACTTCCTTGGGTGCCTCACCACTCTCACTGTGAAGAACTTCTTCCTTATATCTAATCTGAACTTTCCCTGTTTAAGTTTAAACCCACTGACCCTTGTCCTACCGCTACTTCCCTGATGAAGAGTCCCTCCCCAACATCCT
>NW_009916718.1:0-57309 GCF_000696875.1 Nestor notabilis | reverse complement strand
AAAAAAAAAAACCACAAGGATTTGCACATAGATTTCCTTTTACCAGTGTAATACCAAAAATGTGACACACCCTGGCTCCCTGGTATCACAGAGGGGTGTATACGCAGGACACACACCTTGGCTCTCCTGACTCAGCAGGTACCCCCACCCACCCCATCTGCTCCTCCACACGTACATCTGGCTTGCCTGCTCTGCCAGGATCTTCAAACCACCCTTACATCATGCCAGGGGTACTGAACGCTGTTTTAGACCTGAAAATATCATGAGGAATTCTATGGAGGGTAACAAGGAAAGCTACAGCATAGCAAGGGTGATAAGCTCAGTGTGAGACTCCCCACTCCTTCCAAAGTTGTCACGACCAGTCTGAGAAAAAATACGAATTTGGTTTAGTTAATCACAAACCAGTTATCATTTGGGAAAACAATACCTGTAAAACCAGTTGCTGTTTAACAGCCCTGCTCCATTTACAGAATGGACTCTCAGGTGTGATCGGCTTGCTACTAAAACTGTCTCACAGATGTGAGTGATACCGCAATAAATCGTACCATGGGAGATGCCCTGATCTCATTGAAGTCAAAGGCAAAATGTAATACTGACTTGGAAGAGGAGGTATTTGGCTTTATGGAGCAACAGATCCTCACTTTGTCTTGAATTTCATTTGGGAACCTCTAAGGTGTAGCTGTGACTTCATACTCCTTTCTCTAGTCACTGTTACTTGCTGACACCTTAACAAAGATTTTGCTCATTTAGATGTGCCCTGAGTTAGTCCTCACCAGAGAGCACAGCTGAATCCTCCTGCCTGGCTAGGGCTCTGACTTCTCCATACACGTCTGAGCTTGGTACTAACACACCCAACACTGAGGATGGAGCTCCGGGTCCAATCAGGAGTTAGTTTATATATATAGCATGGTACTTTAAATACTTTATAACCGAATTATTATTACTGGATTTCATTAGGAACAGAAAGTGAAAGTTGATGGTTCATTTTGACTCCCATTCACTAGATGACATCTCTTACCAGGCTTGCGACACACCCGTGAAGAAAGCAGTGAAACGCTTCGCGGCGGGAGCTGCCGTCCCTGCGGCGCTGGCTGCTGGCACCGCTCCTTACAGATGGGGGCACTGCTGCTCCAGGCGCTCTGCTGAGACACCGCATCCCTCCGGCAAAGCTCTTGCTGTGCCAGGGTGAAAATGCCTGCCCAACCCTTGCCCACTTGCGCTGTCCTCTGCAGGGGCAGCAGAAGAGCAGATGTCTATGCTCATGATAGCAATGTGGCACAGAGAGGGTGATATCTGCCAGCTGTAAGCATTGATGATGATCTCTCAGTCTGCAACGCCAGACATCAGCCCTGCTCTGCACCCCAGTAAATAACATTTACATAGCATTTGAGTATATGTTTTGCCCATTCTCTGTAGTCTCACCACAACTTTTGCATTCACCTAATGAACCAACAGTTAGATGGAGGAGAGTTAACTACCTGACATACAGTCAAATGCCAATGCACTGGCAAATGTGGGCAAACAAACACAAAAACACGGAAAAAAAGCTGTGTTTCTGTTACTTGCTTTTTGTCATTTTTCTATACTAGGGCTTCCTTCCACAAAAATAACCCAACCCACAAAAAAACCAGCTACTACTGACAGCATAAAAATTCAGAAACACTTTGCTTAAATTAAAGAATAATGTAAAGTAAAAAAATAAAGTTGTCATCTTTATCTGCTTTACCAAATTAGAGCTGTCATCAGGCTCTGCCTCTTATGTGTGTTTGCTGTCCTTAGCCAGGGTTGCTTTCATAGCCACTGAGCACAGGAGTTCCTGATGAATTTGGAGACATTTCCTTCAAGAAATGTTTTGCTTTTATTGCTTCTTAAGAAGCAATAAAAAGATACTTCCAGAAAAGTCAGCAAGTCAAGTCCAGCTCCTAAATCTCGAGGTTTCTGGAAGCCTCTGAGCTTGGTATGTCCACCATAGCTGAGACACACAATTGTGTTCACCTGGTGCTTCTATCTCCATTGGGGAAAGCTGTTGTGCTAAAGTACTTACCTTGCTTTTTTTTCCGATGGATGTAGGGGGCAGCAGTTGCCGGCCCTCAAGCACACCTTGTCTTTATGGGCTGTGGACACTTATCTCAGAGGACGTGCCTATCTTTCCCATAGCTGAAGGCAAGCTGGGCCCCTGGCAAATGTACATAGTGCCATAATGAATATTGTGTCACATTTGGGACCCACAAGGAATCAGCTGTCAGGTGTTTCTCCCCGAAATTACCTGTCTGCGTACCTGCAATGCACCTCATTTCCAGGCTAATGCACTGCAAAAGACTGGACCAGTAATCTCCAAAGCCCATTGCTTCCATCTCAGGAGCAGAATGGAAGGGCAGAGGCATAGTAGTGACAAATGGGCAGGTTAAACCGTGAGCATTTAATTGATCAAATTAGGTAGAGACAGTTGGAGCTGACCATCTGCGTAACTAGTACTCTGCTCACAGATCACACTTGCCATATAGTATATACCTCCTCAACATAAAAAAAGCCTGAGGTGAGCCATAGCACAAACCAGCCAGCAGCATGGAAAAGAAACAGAGCCAGTCTCTGGCTCCAGTCCCACCACATGCCTCTCCACAGTTAAGGACATTTGAGCAGGTCACACAGCCACATTTTTGAGAATTTCATCTGTGGTCTTTCACCTCAAGCTTTTGAGGCTGTATTCCTTCCTGGACCTACTATCTATTCCCAAGCACATCATTTAGATTTACGTTCAGCAGCAGATGCTTGGGATGTGAATCAGCTCCAGATACAACTCCTACAGTGTCCAAATGTATATTATATCTCTAACATCTGCTGTAGTCACAGGAACTGGTCAAAACACCAGAACAGAATGAACACAGTGAATAAAGTTTAGGGTCGTCTTATGCTGGCCAAACCTAGGCTTAGGTTTAGTATATGTCCTGTTTGTACTTTGAGGTCAAAAGTGTCTTTTCATATATTTGTTTGCATTTCTCATCAGTAGTTGTTTATTCCAGTGCACCAGAACTAAGCAAAATTGTTCTATCCCTCCCATCCACCAACCCCAAGGCACTACCGGTGATCTACTGCTCCAGGAAAATTCCAAGTCAGCACATTTATTGTTATTTTTCCCACAGAAACAACCCACCAAAAAGCAAAGCTCACCAGGGTGCCCCCCCCAACCCTTTGCAGTACGGAGTCTGAGTCCCAGTTTAGAGAGGCAGAGGCCCAGTCAGAAGAAAAAGGGTGGAGATGTTGGTCTACTGTTGGTTTGCAGACACTAGGTTTGGAGCATCCGCTGTGAACTGTTACACCTATTGTACTATGCTGTTGGAGCTATCACTGTGCACTTCAGCCATGGTAATATGTTCTCAGTTATTATCCCTTCATGAAACATTGTACTTTAACTGTAATTGGATAGTTCTAAACTAAGGTAGAAAGAGCTTGCTAATTTGTGTTCTCCGTGCGGGAGTTAATCAGAAAATGGGTAATCTCTGAAAACATCACTTCACAAGCCTTTCTCAGACACATGCTGACAGCACAGCGGTACAGGCAGCCTGCCTGCAGGATTGTCAGTGAATGGAGCACATGCCACTTGGCTGGCACAGCAAGGACATCTGCATCCGACCTGCGCTGTCAGCTCTGCACATGCTCCGTCTGCCAGCCCAGTCCCACTCACCCTCTGAGGCTTGTTTTCTACGGGCAGAGCTCTGCTGCTGAGCCTGGGTGAGCTGCAGCATCTCTCAGAGCCACTCATAAGGCAGTTTCACCCACTGAAGCTAAGACGTTTTTCAGAAGCTCAGTTAAGCTTCCAGGGATCTCATTTGAAGAGGGTGCATAGCAAACAGAATATACCATTCCCATTAGGATAGTGATAATGTCCTTGCTTTGACAACAATCTTCAGCAGTAAAGCAAGTTTAATTCTCTGACAAGAAGATTGGCAACAGCTATCGTTGCATTATTTACTCTTATATATGGGATTCTTCCCTGAAAACCCTGGAGATGTCATTTGTGTGGTCTGATTGTAAATAATGAGATAGACCACAATGGATTTCAGTTCCTCATCAGTGTTTGATCAGCACAGAGGTAAGTTGCCTGCTACTAATTTCAAAATCTTCCAGTCCTCCCATGCCTCTCATCAAATGCACTAAGATTACTTGACAGAATTAATAACTACAATTTTTGGAAAAGATTAGGTCTCATAGAGATTTATTTCTGTTACACGCGAAGGAATTTTTTCAGATTTAGACATGGGTATTTCAGCCTATTGCTACAGTGTAGGTTTTTTTAATAATATTTTTTCAGCAGAATAGTTAGAGCATCTAATTGCTTTTCTGCTTTGCACCAAGAAATGTATGTACAAATTTATATTAGTTATTGGTCGTCTTATGTAGATGGATATATATAAGAACAATTGCAATATTAGCAAACAGAGCAGTTTAAAATGGAGTAAAAATTTAAGAAAAAACTGATTTTCTTAAGTTCACTAGTTTGTATACATTGAAAGGACTAGATGCTGACAAGTGATCAACTTTGCTTCAGGAAATCTCAGCTGTATAGATAAGTATTGCCGTAACTGTGAATTTAAGGTATTTTTAAAAGCCTCAACATGAAGGTTTTCTACATGGTAAGGTTGCTATGGAAATATGAATGTCTCTTTGTTTTCTGTTTTTAAGTTAAATGTTTGAATTTCATGTCATTGTTTGCCAGTGCAAGCTTTTGTGTCTTACGGTTTAATCTACTCAGAGGAATGTAGTGGTAGTCCTTTTATGTTCCCAAAGCAGGTAGCTGTCACTGCTTGTTTACATGTGTTCCAACAAATCTCTCTTTAAGTCAGCTTGCCAAAATGATTTGTGTGCAGGGGCCACAGTTTCCCATGCATACCTGTAAAGTGTCCGAGCTGACACGGGTGCTTGCCTATGGTTGTACTTTTGAGCTTGCCTATGCTTCTTCGGTGCACCCAAAGTAAATACACTCTGTGCAAAGCAGGGGACTTAACGCTGCCTTTCAGCCACAGCAGTGCTCAAAGCCTGAAGCAAGTCTTGCAAGGACACCAGCCCAGCCAGGACCCCACCCTGAGCAGACGGGGAACAGTGGGAAGCCATGAAACAAAACTGAGTGACAAGAGGCAAAAAATCCTACCAGCAGGGATAAAGGAGGAAGGGAAGTGCAACAGGAGAAGGGGATCTGTACTGCAGGAGCAGAGACAGGTGCTCTGAAGTCATGTGTGAATCGCACAAAGAGCATTTTCCCCAACAGGACGGAGGTGTGGGGCTGACTGAGCTGCTGCAGCTACAAACAGCCATTCTAAAACTCTCTGTCCCCATGCACCATGAGTGTGCTCTGTGCCACACATTGACTCAGCACTGCTCAGACTGGGGAGGGAGAGGAGAAACCCTTCACAGTCTGTGCAACGGGGAAGGCTGCCAGGGAGCTAGTGGCAGTCGTGCTGGGAATAAGGCTGAAACGTGACCAGGGCCAGGGAAGGAGAAGTCAAGCCTCCAGACGGATAAGGGGACAGAAAGCAATGCAGGAGACCACTGACCTAAACCACCATATTTGGATAGAAGTAAGAGAGTTAGGAGGCAGCATATGCCTGTACTAATCAGCAGCCTTTTCTCCTGCCAGGCCACTCTCCATACTGACCTATCCTTATCCGTGTCCAGCATCATCTCCAGGCCCATCTTACACTCCTCTCATAGCACCTCCACAGCAAGAGTCCCCTCCAGATAAATTCGTCATCTCCCCTCCACCACCACGCCAGGGATGCTGGCTCATTAGATGATTTGTGACTTACTGTTTGCCTTCCCTGACAGCTGTGCTGTGTGGGAGGAGGATGGAGATCAGGAGCAGGCAACACGCAGTAATGGGACAGTGAAACCACTGGTTATCATGCAAACACAGTGCTATTCAAAATATACAGCCTCTGGTGGATTTTATCTGAACAGCATGTTAATGTCTCGGCATATTACTGGTTTAAGCAGGCACAATTTTTTTAGTAAGGAGAAAGGGAATATCTTTCATTGGAAGAATGCACATGAATGAATGAATGATCTTCATTCAAACACACCAGATCAATCTGTCAGTCCAATAAAATAATTCAATCCTCCCTACAAACCTTTCTCCACCCCACACATCAGAAAACTATCCCAGTTGCAGATCAAATAAACAGCATTCGGGCCTTGAAAATCGTACTGTCTCTTTTCAACACTTCCTATTACAGCTCATTAATATAATACTTACCAAGACTAACAGCAGAGCAAGTTACAAGTCCCAAAAGCTGCACTTACCACCTCCCACTGACCCTCAACACTGTCACGCTGAAATCAAATAAACTGCCTAGTACTGTGTGCTGCTGACAAGCAGTGGGAAATCATATAAGTTATTTGGCTACTGGTGGAAACAAGAAGGCTTGTAAGAAAGAGGGTAGTAAATAATGTACATCAATATTTCCTCTTCACAATGAACATAAGTTATACTGTTTTCTAGCCTTCAGTTTTCAAAACCTAGTGTTTTAGCAAGGTCTAAATCAGTCATTGTCAAGACCATGTACACTGAGCTACAGCAAATTCCAATGCCGGAGAAAGCATGCACTTACATACCTCTAATGTGCATTTTGTGAAACAACAGATCAGCCAACATAGCAAATTGTGTAAAGCATGCATTCATCACAGGAGAGTCTGAGGAGAATTAATGTCACAAGCAGTGTAATTTCATTGCTCTGAATCCTGTGATCATTCTGCATATATTTTTATATAAACCCTTTCCCAACCAAAATTACTTTGCCTTAAAGGAATCACGTACTTTCAAAATACTGCACCTTATTTCAGATAGTTTGGCTTTTAAGATTGATTTTTTCTGAGGATTTTAGCTACCAAAGATGTCACAACCCTGTATGTCATTTGGTCTATTCACTAAGATTCTTCCAGATCTTTCTATGCCACTGTTGTGCCAGCCTGAAGTTTCTCCCTACCCTTGCTCTATACACAGGCTCTCAGTTGGACCTTCTACTTTCCTGAAGCTGACAGCTTCCTTTTAACAATAGCACAGCAATTTTCCAAAATAAAATATAAACTTATCTGAAATGGCACCAGTATTCACTGGCATTTACAGAACCGGAAGTTAATAAATGAAGTAATGCTAACACATTTGAGGATGGAGAGTCAGGCATTTGGCTATTCACAGTCCCTTTATCCCACTTGGTGCTGATGCCCCAGCCACAGCTGAGCTCTCCAGCAGGTTAAGCTCACAAAAGGGGACCCAAGTGCTCGATACCTCACTGTCACCTTCTGCAGAACACCCACTTTGCATGCCCAGGGAGGTGTCTGCAAAATTAAATAGCCTACAAGCTTTGTGCACTTATACCTTGTGCCGCCTTATTCCTTGACGGGGTAAGCTGAGGGAAGATGAACTAGGAGAAATTACATCCTGGCATTTCCTGGTCCTTGCCATCTGAAGCATTAAAAGACCACACATCTATCTTCCTCCTCACCTCCTACACAAAGCCACAAGGGTCATGTTCAAGACACCCCACTTGAAATCATGTCACCCTATAGAAATGGAATTAGTGTCAGTGTGCTTTATGTCGGATGTACAATGTGGGTGTTCATCAAGTCCTCCTGGCCCAGTCTCCTTCACCAGCAGGGCGACAACCTGATTCCTCTGCCTTTTCTAGCTCTGACAGCTAGGATTCACAGATAGGGAAGTGTGAATCTTAGATGTGGCTTCATGCCACTGTATCTTAACAGGAGTGGAGCCCATGTTATGTGGGTGCAGGCACGGGAAAAACCTCTTCATTCATCCATCCATCCATTTAGAGTTTTGCTGCTTCTCCTTATTCAGCAGGCTAACTGCTCTGGGAAAAGCAGATTCAGCCCAGCACAAGCAAAGGCACAGGGGTGAAGGTGTTTTGGTTTTAGTCATATAAGAAGGGGTAGAAGGAGCCAGGGACCCACATGCAGTTTTGTACCCACATCCTCATCTTGCCACCATCCTGCCCTCCGGGTAAGCACCTGCTCTGCTTGGGAGATAGCGAGTTTCTTTTTGTGGGTAGATTGCTCCCACCTGACTCACAGAAGGAAGATTTATCGGTACTCACAAGTCTAACCAGCAAAAAGTACAAAATTTACATGTGAAATGCATGAAAGGAGGTGAGGGTCCCTTTGACCCACTGTGTCTCTCAGTACATCTAATGGTTTCTTTCCCAGTGCCAGCAGCATCTTGTCTGTACCATTCCTATATAACAAGCACCACAAGCAACTGTGAGAGGAGCTGTCTTGCTGCTTGTGGCTGGCACATCTGGTGTACCTTCAGAAAGTGGCCAAGAGGAGCAACACAAGTGATGAAACTCTGCCTTATCTCCTTGCCTTCCGCCCAGCCCATATTACACACCTCTTTGAGTAAGGGACTAGCTCAGACCTGAGCTTGTTATTAACATGTCTTTGCTGATTGTGAGAGCAGTCTGCAGATCTGGCATGATAAGGAAATCTGATTAATGGGTGCTGTGGTAAAGTCACTTCTTTTTTCACATACTAGTCACTGATGATTACTGCAGAGGCAATGACTCTTAGCCTCTCATGATCTTCCATGCACACAGGTCAAAGCTTCTGAGCCAAATGAACAGTTCTCTCAGTGATAGACTCCCCAGTAGAATAAAAAACAAGTTAACATTTTTAATTTACAAATCTTATCAAATGTGTAATTTAAAAGACCAACTAACAGAAAGAAAAGAAATCACATTCTCTTCAGTTGAGAGGTGATAGAGAGGGAATCTGTGCACTGGTGAAGACAAATTTAACATCAGCCTTCAAGTTTTCCCAAGCCCACAACAAGAGCTCTGGCTCTGACAGACTAACCTTTCCCAGGGTAAGGGCTGATTGCGTTTCCATGGAAGCCAAGTTTTGAAGACAAGAGTGATGATTGCATCCTGGGGAGAAGGTCACATGTGGGGAATTGCACAGGGCTCTGTAAACCCCCGTGTGGAGCTCAGGCAGGTTCAACTGTCACAGTATCCGATCACAATGAGAATTGTGTGGCTTATTTAAAAACCTTTTATCACTCAAAAATATATACAAAAATGTTTAAAATATGATTTATAGCAATATGTTAATAATAATGCAATATTTTATTATGAAAAAGACTTTACTAACTTTTAAAATTCTCTTTAAACCATCTCCCTTTTATCTGCATAGTTATGCTATTTCCAGAAGACATGACAGTAAGGATAAGTCAGCAGTCACTTGCTCTGTCTTTCCTTTGATCAACTCTCCAGTGTGATTTAGGCATCAGTTTTACTTTATCCTACTTACAAGGCAGTTCAGTGGCTGGACGAATGCTATGGTCTGTAGCTTTGGCCCTCAGCCACAGTGAAGAGCACAGCTCACTGCAGCTGTTCTTATTTAGTTAGTAGAGATCAGAAACTCTAAAATTAAACATGAGACTGTGGCTGACCAGAAGTACGTAGCTGGAGCATTTTACCGTTACATCAGATTTGCCCCTGCACCAAAAAATCTACTCTTTTGACTCCTGGAGTTAACAGGTTTATAATCCACTTGAAGCCAATGAAGGTGTAGGCATACGGAGCATGGGATGATCAGTCTGGAAGGAAGTTACAAGCAAAAAAACCGGAGACAGAATCATCACATTAATTTCTCTAGAAACAAAATCCTGAGGAGTGTTTAGGAACAGCTCCTGCAAGGCATCTGCTTTAAATAATACCTCACACTGTTACTGCCGAACAAAATAAACTTCTCCTGGGTTCCAACTAATATTTCACCTTTACTTTCTGTACGAATTATTAGCACAAACCATTGCTGCCAGAAGTTCACTCTCCTGAGACGAGAATCCCCCTGGACACTGCAAGGAAAGGACATGAAAAGCCTCAGTCTTCCGACTGGTGCAAGGATAACATTGAAACTGAAATCACCTGTGTCCTGATTTCATCCTATCTCATAAAAGTATAACAGTGACATTACGAGCTAGTTCACCTATTCCTTTGTTGTTTCTCAAGTTATGTTACATCATAGTTAGGAGAGATGGAAACCTTCCAGAAGCTTTCTAATGTTCTCTCACTGTTGATGTCTGAGAGTTTTTGGAAGAAGTTGTGATAGAAAACAAGTTTTGATGACTAACAAAAACCACAGTGCTGTTTAGATAGATACACTTTGTTCCATCTCGAGTTATACAGTCATAAATTTTCACTGGTAATCATTTGTACTTGCTCTCTGCTTACTCATGGACGTACTCCTCCTCTGCAGGTGATGCAGCAGAAGAGGGTGACTTGTCTGTGGTTTACCAAGCAGCAGCTAGTGGCGATGTGAGCACACTAACTGCAGTGATTCGAGAAGATCCTTCCATCCTGGAGTCCTGTGACAGTGAGGGTAAATGAAGGCTGAGCTTGTTCTCACGGGATTAGTTGCTTCAGCTGGCATTGAAATTTTCCATTTTTTTATCCTGATTTTTGTATTCAGCAAATCATATTTAGTAGCAGAATGTGGGAAATCTGAGTTATTCTTTGGAACATCCATTGAAAATGCTCAGTTTGGATACTTCTTTCCCCTTTAATTATAAGATTTTTTTTAATATGGATACAAATACATTGTGCTGCTATAATGAGACAGGACTTTATCATTAATCTATTTTATCTTGTTTATGGAAATGGTGAGAAATTGTTGTCATTTCATGCAAGAAAAAGGAACATTTTTTATCAAAGCCAAATGCTATACACAGTCTGCACAATGCTAGAGCAGAGAGTCTCAGTCTTTTGTACTTGTAAAGTATGTATACAGACACAATTTGAAGGATTTTGTCATGTAATTGTTTAAATGACAAACTCAAACGGTTGAGTGTACAACATGCAATGATTTAAACAATCTATTTTATCTGTGAGACTGTGCTCCTTTTTGTTTGTCTTCAGGAAACTGTTTAATATTATTACAAAGTGCTGCCTATTGCCTAGGTTTTATATGGATCTATTTCCCAAGTGAATTAGAGCCACAGATCTCTGGACGCTTCTCCCAAGGAAGACTTTGTTTATTCAGAAGTATTTTTTCACTGTAGTTTCTTTTAAAGGGTCCGTACAAACATCGTCTATTTTAACCTTTACCAGCTTTTACCAAGTTACCAATTTTTCCTACACTTTAAACCAAACATCCTTACAATTACCTTTAAAACATCTATTTGTCAGTAGGAAAAATATTTAATCAAGCTAAAATGCTCCCAGTCCAGAACCTTTATGTGAGAGGGACTAGGCATGAAGGGCTGCGGGTGGAGATAGACTGATCAGCAAATGGAAGTATTTCAGCTCCAGGAGAAACTTGTTTACTTCATTGTACACACAGATGCAACTAAACACCAGTCTTGCAAGACAAACGTACGGCTCATATCCTGCACATATGGCAGAGCCTGCATAACCTCAGGTTGGGTAGTACACATTTGCTCAACAGTCTCACTGAATCCAGTAAGAATTCAGTTCAGTATTAAATCGATAATACTGAAATCAATAAGTCGATAATACTGAAATCAATAAGTCAATAATACTGAAACCAGTAAGTCAATAATTAAGTCAGTAATACCGAAATACAAACCAACAAGTATTCCTCAGTTGTGCCTGAAGTTTCTAGTAGTTTTACAGCTTCTAATACTCATGTTTATTCCCAGTTCAGTAATTTCAAATTGTTTTGTCAGATTCTGCAGGAAAATCTCTTGATGTTATTAAGCAGTTCGCAGAATGGAAGGAAAAGGAAGCAATTGAAAGATATCATAATATTCATCATAATATGGCAAAATTTGAGTATTAGGCTTGAATGTAGATTTCAGAGGTTTTTCCAGCACAGAAGTTGTTGCAGAATATTGAAAAAGTTCTCATGACAACACAAAAGAATATTTTCTAGAGCAAATCCAGCCTTTAAAATAAGTTGTTGTCTACATAAAGTATCAACTCACATACACACATTTGCATAGGACAGGGCTTGATTTCATAAGTCTTTTGAATACATAGAGACAGGACGAAGCTGGGGTTGGAGAAAACTAGCCAAGCACCCTCTGGCTACTAGTCACTGTGAAGAATATCAGCCTCCAAAACGGTATACAAAGCCAACAGTTCATATTGGAAGCTTGTCAATAGAAAAACACTTTTCCCTCCAGAAGCAGAGTTAATGAGGCAAGACTTTTGCTAATGAAGTCATGCTCTTTTTAAAATCAGTGGTCAGTAACTGGCATAGCGGTTACTTCCTGCCTACAAAAAGCTGAGTACAACTGTTGGAACAGTTGTCAGCAAAAGGATTTGTTAATTTGCCAGTACTAACATTAGCAAATAAGAAAATATCTCTAGCTTATGGCTTTGACAAAATAAAAATTGTAAAAGAACATTTGACTTTCTTCCTCAGGTTGCACACCTTTGATGCATGCTGTGTCAGGACGCCAGGTTGATACAGTGAAGCTTCTGTTGAAGATGGGAGCCAATATTAATACTCAAGATGCTTGTGGACGTACCAGTTTATGTCTGGCAACTTATCTGGTACCAAAACTTGGGGGAGAAGGATGGAAAGATAGATGGAGTAAAGAGAGTAAATGTGCAGACCAAATAAGATTTCTGTTTATACTACAGAAAGAAAACAAGTGCAAAATATTTAGTTCTAGACAAGAGTGAACTTTACTATAATGCAAAGCTGATGATTATCAGAAAAGGATCAAGACTCCTGTTAGAGTATCCTTTCACTTTCAGGTTGTAAAATTAGTGCATGGTATGGGGATCTCACTGGGTCCAGGGTCCTCTGTGTGGTTTCAAGAAAGCCACTTGCTTCTGTTGCACTGGAAAGTCCACTCTTGTTCTTAATATGCAGACTAACTTCTCCCCTCCCACTGTCAGCATCAAATATTTATGCTCCAGAGAGGGCACTCCTATCTCAAAATCTGGTTGTCAGCAGGCATGTTTTACTGCACACTACATGAGCCAGAGCATTGATGGACCTTGGATGGCGAGGTTAAGAACTCAAGTTCAAGGTACTGCAGGTGCCAGTGAAGATACTCAGATCATAAGCAATCCAACTCCTGAGTCAACCCACATGCAAATAACAGTAGGGCAGCCATCCCATTGAGAAGTTTGGGAAGGAAGATGTGGTGGTCTCTGAAGTACACAAGGATGTTCCTCTTGACTTTAATCTTCTCCTCCTTGCTGGAGGTTATTCAGAACTCAGAGAGGATGGGAACCAGGTTAGTTGGGCAGAGGGCTGCCATTATTAGTTGGACAGAACGGAGGAAGGAATGTTCACCTATGATGCACAGTATGAGTTATGGCTGGATGACAGCCAGTTCATTTAAACAGATACCATGGCAGCCTAATTAAACTGCTTCCCTTGCTAGGGAAACATCTAGTTTCCTCCTGCAAGTTCAGGGCAAAAACAATGCTTCTGCTCAGCTATGCAATATTAAGCCAGAAAATAAGTGCAGAAAATTGCAAAACAGGCAGTCTCATTCAGTACAAGGAGGATGCCTCACTTTCTTGAGAATAAACATTTCCTCTGCCAGATATTTTTTAAAAATCCCATAATTAGTGTCATGCTCCTTTTTTCCTTCCTCTTTTCCCAGAGGGGAAAAAAAATTCTTTGGAAAAAAGAAATAAAATAGAAATGACTGGAAAAGATTTAACCACCCAGGCTTCGAAGTTTCCATTTCTGTTTCTGTGATGAATATAATCAGAGGTTTAGGGAGCATTTGGCTGTGATGTCTGTGCAGGGAACTGAATTCAGCAGAGCTCCACAGTCACAATCACAGGCAAAATTTGGTGGCCTTGTACTTCCACTGGCAGCTGCAAAAGGGCTGTTCCGATTCCATTATTCCACACCTCTTCCCCATAAATGTTGGTAATGCTGATCCAACGTAGCTCATACAGGAGGGAATGGTCTTTATCGATTGCCTGCAGAGGACTGAAAAAAACAAACTCATGCTTGATTTCCCTGGGACTTAAGTATACACTGAAATATTTATGCAGTCACAACCAGGTTGTTTACTTGCTTTTTTGCTGAGTTGATCAATAGAAGGTTTTAGGCCAAGTACTGATTAATCCCATCTGTTTTGGTGCTGTTTTCAGTCTAACGCTGTCACTAGTTCAAACTTCTGCAACAGTGTTTGTAAGACCACACTCTAAGGCTTTTTACTATTGATTTGCCATCCCTGCTAAAATCTCATCAAGGAAATAAGATTAAGTGCTCATGTTCCTGGTTTAATCTAGCATAATTAAATCCACATGCAGGAATATGTGTAGCATTTCCTAGTGATCCTGCAATTAGCAGGTTTTTAACCATTGTTTACTCAGTCGGTATTTGCCACAGCTGCAGAAAAACCAAAATGCAGTGTAAAGAAAACACCTTATCACAGAAATGAATGACTGAGCTAGTATGAGATTTGTACTCCAAAGGGGAACTGGTGTCAGTGCTGAGACCAGTTCTTCTGCTAGCAGAAACAGCTACAGCCACACACGGATGCCAGAACCACCAAGCAAAGATCTGGCCTGATGCATTTCACCTTCCTCTTTGACATGCTCTGATTTCTTTTTTAGGGCTGGCTGGAAGGCTGTATCAGCCTGATCAGAAACGGTGCTAAGCAGAACATACCTGACAAAAACGGGAGGTTGCCACTGCATGCTGCTACTGCAGAGCCTGATGTGAGGTATGTCCCAGGCCCCAACAGCATTTGCTGGTTGAATCTCAACAGGTAGTCACCAACATTAGCTACCCAGCCTAAAGGGGAGACTGAGTCAGGAAGGTTAGCTCTGACAGTTGCTTCCTTGTTTAGTGGTTATTATGAAGGGGGTAGAGAGGAGAAAAAGCACTGTACACCACCTGTGTAGCAGAGATACATGGCCAAGGAAGGAGTCGAGCCTGGTTTAAGATCACAATAGCAGGAGGGGAAAAAATTGTAACAGAAGTTGAAACCCTGGGTTTCCCTTCTGCCACCTCCTCACAAGAAATATGACAAGATATTACTCCTTTTCTGGATTTCTGAGTAGCATGGCAAATGCGAGAAAAGTTCTCCACACAATAACCTCTTTGAGAGCCCATACTGTAAAGCAGGTGCTAGGTTTGGTGGACTGGCTCATTTTAAAATACTTTTGCTGAAGGTGGAATAACAACTACAGAGTGTCTTCACAAGAAGTCTTAGGAACTTCTTTGTTTCATTCCAGCCTGTGATAATAGGAATGTCAGACAAATCTTGATTTGTATATCTGAATAAATTCACTTAGAAAAAGCTCTCATAAGTAAATCATGTCTGGAGGTACAGGATGACATTAGAGATAGGTGAAACATTCAGTATATACAAAATCTTCATGTGACATAATCAATGAGCCTACAATTTTGCTGCTGTCGTCACATCAGACCAGCTCAGACCTCCGCCGATCTTGCTTTCTAGCCGTTTTTAACAGCTTTATCAATTTTTCACATTATCATTGCTTTTCATGCATCACTTGGAGAGAATGGCAAAAGTATGGGTCACTATCATTAGACCAAGCCTACACAGAATGAAGACAATGTTTGTACAATACTGTACATGCTGATACTTGAAAGGGAACAGTAAATTACAGTAATTTTACAGTAATTTAACAGCAGCACACAGGGTTCCCTGAATGATTTTCTCATTCTCCGTGGGTACACGCAGACCTTTACCCTGCACAGGAATTTACCAGCTGCGTTATTCCTTTTCCTGTGTCTTCTCACTGAGTTTGCATCAAGCCCAGAAGACATGCTTGGAGCCCTGAGGGAGAGGCTTTTCCACCACAGTCATTGTCACTCTCTTGAATCCAAAGTTGCTGTCAAACGGGTATATGTAGTGGCCAGCTATGAAATGCTTTTTCAATCAAGTTTGAAAGCTTGATCAGCCAATTTATGTATTGTTTTGGTAATTGACTTACATGGTCCAGCAAGTTCTATAGAGCCTAAGAGGAAAGGTGGACGAGTGGTCCATTCCTGGTCTATGCCTTTAAGAGTAGATATCAGAGAAGTTTCAGCTGCATGGTGGAGTATTTACATATTTTAGTGGTAGCACTTATGTTGCCATAATTGTGTAAGGATACAAGTGACCCAAAGTTTGTTGTTGATAGACCTTTTATGCTCAAAGGATGAGATTTCCTTCACATACGCTGGTTTCATTGATGATATCTGGGGTTAAACTACAGAACCATGCATCAGATTATAAAACTGTGTGATAAATGGGTTTTACAAGCATATTATGGTTATCTAACTTCTTTGCTGCTCGCTAGTCCTTTGTTACCAAGACCTGTTTTTTTACTAAGACTATTTCTGAGATTCTGAGTCATTGTGCCAAATGACCACAAAATGTCTCTTCCTTTTTACAAATTTTTACCAAGATAATCACAGCAATTCTAAAATACCATCCTTTTCAGAGTTCCTATAGTGTGTCTCCATTATACCATTAGCTGTATGATTCAGAAAAGGAAGTGTAACACCATTATGCCATTAGCTGCATGATTCAGAAAAGGATGTGTAACACCTCATTGCTACAAGTATTTGTATCCATATATAAATGGATTTGAAGTCCTAGCAAAGCACTGGCATCTGACCAGTCTTCACCCTTTAGGAATATTCTCATTAGAAAAAAGTTAAATTTGGACTTCTGGCACTTGAAGATGGTGTTACCAGTTGCTAAGATTTTCACCTGCAGAATTGCTCTAATCATCCCTAAGCAACCATAAATTTCTTTATTTTTAATAATGTAAATTATCTAGTTGTTATTACTGGGGAGGAAAAAACCACCCTTGACTTGATCTGATCCACACACCGGAGCACAGTTCCATCCAGAAAAATTATTGGAAGTTGCTGAATATTGTCCTGATGAAAAGCAGCAAAAGATTTTTATTCTGCTTCCTATGTATGTGAATAATGCATGATTGTACACATTTATCTGTGCATTGTCTGTACATTTATCAGCGTTTCATTCTTGACACTTCATCATCTTTTAATTTCTTTGCAAACAGCATGTCCTTAAACATGTCCATATTTTGAAGGTTTCTAGCAAATTTACACCTTCAGATGAGTCATTGATTTGTATTATGATCTTACCTAGGAACCCACTGAGGATCTATCTTTCCTTTTGCCAGAATCATAAGAACTGTACATCCATGTTAGGATCTATGCTATTTGGCTTTTTTACTGCCTGTGACAGAATGGTCCTTTTCCATGATTCAAACACATAGCATCCTACTATAAAACAAAACCACCTTCACCAAACCTATAGTGATTTTAGAACATCTGAATAGGATACTGAAAGGAAAAGAAAAGCAACATCCGTGCAGTGGTAAAAGTATTGTTGCACTTGGATAATATTTCATGAAACTATTTTATTGTAACTGTTTCCTCCACCAGAGGGGAGTGTTTGTGGTCTAATATTCTATAAAATGTGAACCGATGCACTGCTATATTTTGTATCATAATAATGTCCTATCCCAGCAGACACTCTGCAAATCCTTGTAAAATACTATTGGTTTGTGTGTGTAAATATACAGTATGCATGTACATACATGTAAACTTGCATACAACATCGCATTACTCCAAGAGTTAAGGAGAGTGAAAAAACCTTTTAGAAACTGATCATTAGCATTTCTCTTTGTTTTAAACTTCATAAAATAGGATGACAATGAATTGCTAAGCTACTGAAAACTGCACACATGTATAGTATTACGCACTTTGATTCTAGCCTGGCAATCAGCACAAGAATTCTTCCTAGGGGATCTGCTTTTAATTCCCAGCATTAAACTTCTGTTGTTACAGTAAGCCATAAAGTCCTATTGTTTTTTCTAATATGACAAAGCACAGACCTAAGATTCTGACCTATGCCTATCACTAATACTGATTTTTCTTGAAAGTGCATGTTTCATTTCTCAAAAAATGTCATTTTTTCAGGTTTAGTCACGACAACAGCCCACTGATTATGTCATTGCTTCCACAGGCTTCTGAACGTGCTTCTGCAGAAGTCAAATCTAAATGAAATTAATCATCAGGACAATGAGGTGAGTGAGCTTTGTGCTATAAGTCACAGTCTTAGGCTCTGGGGGCATACCATTCATGCTGCTCAGAAAAAGTGCACTGTAGTATCAATTTTACAATGAAACTATGCACTAGTCAAAAATTTCTAGAATACTTTTGCTGAACTCTGCAAAGCATTATGTCATTTTTCTTACTACATGTGATTCACCTTTAGGTTAATAAACCTTCTCCATATACTGCCAACTATGAGGTGCCTTGAATCAGTATCTTAACTCAATTTGCCAAGATGTTAATTGCTTTTGATTTTTCTGAAGTTACACACTGGACTAAACCTTCACCTTTACCAGTCATCCCATCGTTAAAGTACTGTTCTTAGGAAAAATATTGGCAAGCTGGCGTTACACAAAACAGTCATGGAGCTAAAAAAATTATACCGTCTTCTGGTCCTTAAAAAACTGTGCCCTGCATATATATATAGTATTCACAGGGGAATGTTAGCTTCCCAGATGCTTTCTTCTCCACATGGAGGAGCCAAGACAAGAGAGGGACTCTGGATGTCTTTTAGTATGTTTCTCTTCACTCTAACAATTGCTCAAGAAAGTGTCTCTCCTCCACAGTGCCAGAACTGCCACAGAGTTATTAATTGTTCCCCTCCCATGAACCTTCGTTATCCACTGGATGGTTTGCTGATGCTGCTCACAACCTAAACCAGATGTATGCTTTGTCTTGGTGTGGAATCATGTTGCTAATGAATTGCATGGAACTGTGGATTATAATTTCAAGCTGTAATGTTTTGCTCTAATGCATGGCTACATGCAGTCTGGAACTTTTAGTCCATCTCACTGTCATTTGGCACTAAGAAGATATTTGTTCAAGTGTCAGTATTAAGCCCTGAACATTCATGTTTTCTAAAAAATACGGATCCTCACAAATTATTTCAGCTAACAGAACTGTTCTTTTGGCACAAAACACTTCATTTTTCCCATCTTACACTCGAGAAAAACACCCCAATAAATGCATGAATGCATAAACAATAAGAAATACATCTGGAGGTTTCATAGTTTCCACAACTGTGGCTTTCTGTGGGTTTTCTTTTGAAGCCCGTGAGATGACAATGTGAAGAAACATTCCCTGAATAACCCTCGAATCTGGGCAAAATAAGTGTCACACTGTATTTCCTGCAGCCATGTCTTCAGTTTTCTCCTTTTATGTCCCCTATTTTTTATGAATATTTGTTTGGCTGTCTCACCTTTAATATAATATCCTGATAGATCTTCAGCTTTGACAGTTCCGATACCACTCTCATGCTTCCTCTCACCAACAGTAACCTACCTACAGATGCCACTCAAGGGTGGTATCACCATGCACAGATGGATGGGTGCAGGCTAGACAGCCACTGCCCACTGCAGCAGGCCCACATGTGTGAGCTGCCACCACAACCAGCTCAATGCTCTTTGCCCAGATGGGTGCTCCGAAAGGACACGTGGAATGTATGAATTATTAGAAAAGAAACAGAGAACAAAACAGAAAGCAGCATTATGCTTGAATGTCCACTGGAGGAGTAATCTGAAAAAGGATGTATGAGAAGATTGCAATAGTTATAGAGTAGCTTCCTTTCATGGGCAGGCTAACAACTCAAACAAACAAACTACAACACGATTTTCACCTTGGCAACTATGTCAGAGGGATTATGTAAATCCATGGCATAATAAACTGCATGGACAAGATTGAAAGAGAATTATCATTAACTTGGTTTTTTACATCTAAAATTATGGGGACACCTACAGAAATTATCCAGCAGCAGTTTTAAAGAAAATAAAAACAATTACTTTTTACTCTTTGCATCATTACCCTGTGGAGGTCTGGATTTCTTAGGAAGTCTTCAGTCTGATTACCAAATGTTAGGTGACTGTATGTCAAGCCTTGTTTCTTATACTTTCTTCATAAGCATCTGCTGCTGATCTCTGAGCTGTGTCCCTGGGCTAGAGAGATCTTTGATCCCCACCCACAGCTCTCCCACTCCTATGTTACTGCTAGTTACCACAGTAGAAACAGAAAGTTGATTTTTCAAGGATTTTTTGTCTCTATCAACAGACTGAGCGGGGATGGCAGAAAGCTGTCTTGGTACATTGCAGCTTCTCCTCTTTCAGTGATTTTTCCTGTTCTCCAAGCTTAGGGGTGAGGACCCATTTCCTAGCTGGAAATCATTTCACTGACACCTCGCTTCACAGTACTCAGATACCAAGTGTCCATCAACAGTACTAAGCCCCTTCTGTCAAAACTTTGGTCCACTGATGTCAGTGGCAGATCTCCCATTAATTTCAGTTAGGGTAGGATTTCACCCATATGTCACCACACATGAACAACAGTAGCACTTTTTAAGAAACACATTTATACTTTATACAGAGAATCTTTAATATATACATCGCCATTGTGTGTAACAGTGGCTTATGACAGTGCAAATACATCCACAAATTCTCTGATCTACCAAGACTGACTGAACACAACTAAGATGGGATGAAAATGCAGGTCAATAGCTGTTTTGTTTTCTCCCTAAACAATAAATATGAAAAGTTCATATTGTGACTTTTTTGTTGACTTTTTTTAGTGCCAGCTAGAATACTAGCTTATAATATTTATTTTGGATCCAAGATAAAACCTAAACCAAACACCACACTGTGTCATGTCAAACACCAGTCTAAAATAGGCTTTTCTCACAGGATCCAAACTGAGCAGTGAAGAACTATCCCCCAGCTGTCATGGTCCTGACCATGCATTATTTATAATAGGCTATAGTCATGTATGGAAAACACATTCACATTTGTATCTATGTTCTGTAATAACTCCAAAAAGCTAATTGCTTGGTTCCCCCTTGTGACTCCACTAATTCAGAAGCTGTTACTAATTATTCCAAATCGAGGGGGAGATGGAAGAGGTTATCAGTCATGTACAGTTTCAGAACTGCCTAGCTTATCTGGAGACTTGGAGGGTCCTAGTGAGTGACAATAATTTCCTCTTTTGGGTTTGTGGCTTTCAGGGAATGACTTCACTCCACTGGGCTGCTTTCCACGACAGGCCCCAGCACACCCAGACTCTGCTGCACAGGGGAGCAGACCTCACTCTGGTGGACAAAGACCTCAAAACAGCTCTGCACTGGGCAGTACAGGTAAGCCATGTCCACGATTTCACCAGGCAGTTGCTTGAGCTGAGCTGTCCATTGGGGTGCCCAAGATACTTCAAAAGCAACTATTCTGGCTGTGAAATTAGGAAAAGTGATGAGAGAAATGCCCACTAAAAGCCCCAGTATTTTGCCGATGAGCACAGGTCAAGGATTTAGTATCTTTGTTGGAGAGCAAGACATCCTTAAAATAGGCTCAGCACTGTTGCCCTGGACAAAGTTATCGTTTGTCTCAACGAGAGCACATGTATGCTTCATGTTGAACTCATGCTTAAATCTTTTCACTAAACCAGGGTTGCAGAAATCAACAGCTTAAATACTCTTGCCAAAGGCCTTTAGGAATAAAACGATGTAAATACAAGTTAAAGCATATTTTAACAGCTATAGCTGTGGAATAATTAGCTGAAGGGTTGAGGTCCTACTTCTCTGGAGATTAAGGAAGACACGGAAGCAAACACATCTCCTGTTGAACTGTGTGTTCCTATCTTCCATGCAAAAAAAAAAAAAAGTCAAGTTGCTAAAAATTGCTCAGGCTATCATTAGGAAAAAAAAGCCACACAGGTTTAATGTGGCATTAAGTACTGTCCTATGCAATTGGTAGTAAGAGGTATAAAATATAGCCAAATTTACTAAGTTATGCCTAAACTTTACTGCAGAAAACTTCTCAGATGAAATTATATAAATATGCTTTTACTTGCTCACTTGCCATAGCAAGTTCCGGTATCAATGTTCAAAACACCTGCACAACAGATAAGCAGAAATAGAACTTGCATGAAAATCCAGTAACATTTTCCTACAATGACTAAATATTTTCATCCTTACCTTTTGGTCTAAGTTCACTTGTCTTAAAAAATGTGTCAACAAAGAAATTTAAAAGCTCTGAACTGCCATATGCTATATTTGTAAATGAGCAAGGACACCTAGAACAAATAATCTGTTTCCTTCGACCGTGACCTCACGCAGATGGTTCTTGTACAATAGGCTCAACTTTTGTTTTTCTTAAGTAGAAGTATATCTTGGCCTCTGCAACTGGTATTGTTTCAACATTAGTTTTGTTATTCTTTGACCCTGATCAGTCTGAAATTCAGCTACATCCCTTGTTATTTTGCCTTGGTAGACTAAAGGTATCTACTCTAAAACCTGTTCTTCATTTTTACTAGGCATACTCCAGCGCAGGCTGCTTCCAGTGGGAAAACTCTGAAACTCATGCAAGCACAGGGTATGCAGTGGTCTGAATCAGAGTTCTGGGAACAAGTTTTCTCTCAGATAGAAAGACAACAGGGAATCCCCTTCATATCACAATCTTCAGAGTTCCTATCATACCTTAATCTTTCCCTCATTCTGTATTTTGTAAACTTCATTATGTAATTCCAGGATTAACTCCCACCTCCACTTTTTCTCTCACAAATGCACAGAATAACTCTTGAGAAAGGGGGCAATTAAAACCTCACAGAACCCACTTGTACTCAGATGGAGGCACATGACAATTCCCTTTTCTTTCTCCCTCTAACTTACTCCCAGAAATCAGAGGAAATAACGTTCTTCTTGGCAGATTTCTGCTATGAAGCCTTATAAATTGCTTCTTCCATCCACATACTTCTCCATATTCTAGGCCCAGAAGGGGTAGTTGAAATACCAGAGCACGGAATAGATCCATTACTATTTCTCCTGCTCAAGCTTGGCCAAGACAAATTATTTTCAGGCAGTGCTCTCTGCTGCCCTATTAGACCCAGGAGAAATAGACACTGTGGACAGGCATGACTTTCTCTGCTATGAGAGAGCAGAACAACAGCTCTGCTATGTGGGATTATTGTTTTGTCTAATGGCCTCCTCTGTGTCTGCTGGAAAGGGGGAGTTTTTGCTTTAAGAACTGTATTAGTGTCTTCAGAGCACAAGAGACTCACATTGCTCAGGCAGTACCAGCTGCAGGGGCTGTTTTCAGTTGAATAGGGCCGTGTGTTTGATTTCATTTTTAAAAATGCAGCAAGGGGAAGACCAGGCACTGAAATTTGTTGCAGAAAAGAGGCAGTTTGTGCACACTGGGCTGAAGCACAGAGCAGGACCACATAAAGACCCCTGGCTGCCATTTGAAACCAGATTCTCAGGCATGTTGCATGTGAAATAATTGTTCCACAATGACTGTTTCAAAAACCACATGTTTGGCACTTGTTCTTTCATCAGACAAATGGTGGCTGTGGAGTCCCAGCCATGTAACTAGACAGACCTTGCCCACACCAAGGTCTGCTCCATCGAAAAGCTCAAATGTCCTGCCACTCAAATTCACACCTTCAGTGCAAATGTGTTATAGCGGTGTCAAAAACACAGGCTATTCTGGTTTGAAGTGAGAATAGCTCGTGTCACACTTTTTACACATGTATTATTTTTATGAGCTGGTGCAGATAGGGCTGTATCAGAAGTGTTTCAGGAGGCATTTGTCTCCTTTCATTCCAACCAGCAATAATTGCTGTAATGAAAAGGAAACACACGTTTGTAACAAAAAAAATGTTAACTGATACTGAAACAAAGTGTAAAGCCATTCTAGCAGATCTAGATAATGGTGTAATTGAAATCCTAGTGAAATATAGTACATACTACATGGTATACTCTATCATACATACTACTGTATCCTAATAGAATTAGTAGTACCTTGGAAATAACCTGAGAAGTTTGGGCATCTTCCTGCATTGCCTTGCCCATTGTAATGATTTTTACCAGAAATTTCTTTGTCTCTTTCTTCAAACTCTGTTTCCCAAAGTCATATGATTATGTAAAAATATCAGCTTTCATTTAAAAAATAAACAAACAATCAATTAAAGAGTTCTTCTCAAGTGAAGAAATGCAAACCCCTAAGGATAAAAGAAAAGGCAATTAGAAAGAAGCTATTAAAAATAATACTCTGCCATGCAGAACTGTGCTTATGATTTTTAATAGGTTGATTTGGAGTGCAAAGTTTTAAACACTCAAGAGCCTGCATATTTTACTCTACAACAACAATGCAATTATTCCAGTACCCCGTTTCCTAAGACGAAAGTAAAATACTTGTATATCTTAAACACATTGTAAAAGAAAAGTGCAGGCAATTATCCGTTTGTGTTTGGCTGAGCAAGCGTGGCAGCCTCTGTAATGACTTGGGAGGTGAGAGCATGCTTAAACGTTAGGATCTCTAGGAACAAACCTCTTCATTGCTCCCAAGCACCTCAAGGACACAGCTGGCCACCCAGCCAGGGCAGAGGAAGGGGCCAGGGAAGGCAGTGGTGCCTCAGGACCAGGGTCTATCCTGAGCACCCCTGGGTGTCTGCCCAGCACCCAATTTTATTTCTGAGGGCTGCCTACAGTGGCAGGATTCAGAGACACTTCCAAGAACTTCGTTAAACTTAGTGGGTGTTTCTTGATGTGACATGTTTGTTGTTCACTTGGGACAGAAAAAGTGTATTTGCTAGGCACTGTTGACAGCCTGGTTGGTTTCAAGCAGATTTCTGTCTCTGCAAAACTGTACTTATTTTCTCCTTGTTTCATGCAGTTTTCTCGAGATAGCTAGAAAGGGAGAGTAGTGATTTCTTTATTTATGTCACTAAGCTTTAAAGACAATTTTGACTGTTAGCAAACAAATGACAAGTAGGTTCTTTATATGCATTTTTCATGCATACCCTTAAGAAATCCCTTTGTTGTATAAATCTTGTGATTCCAGCAAAGGTACAGCTGTCACTCCTTGCATAGCAGCAAGGCTCTATAAAGTGAGCTGTCAAGTTGCAAAACAAGGAGTAAGAGAGTTTGCAAATAGCTTTGAGTAAGAAATAAACTTGCTCCAATACCATCAGAAGCTTCTTCCAAAAAGTGCACTGAATGTGACGATGTCCACAATGGCAAACTAAATGTGCTTGAGCCTTGGTTTGGCACCAAGGCTGACTATCACAGGACAGCCTGTATCCCTACTGCTAAACTTTTATTCTCTAAAACAGGATGGTCATAGACCACTTACTAGAAATTGTCTGAAGCCTATGCTAGCTCCTGAACTACATCCAGGAACTGGTGGGGAAAGTGTTAGCTGACCCAAGATAAATCCATGCCAGGAAGGAGTTTTAAAATTTTACTGTATACAGCTGAGCTCTGGAGCTCAGGAATGTTCCCTCATGATACGTAGTTTTTTACTGTAGTAACTGTAGCTGTAACCTGCGTCTCTGCTTTCATTTATGTCATTTCATAAGCCAAAGCCCCTTTTGTGACTTGTACATGGTACAGCAGTATTGATATACAAACTCATCAGTACAACCAGATCATCAGAAAAACTGCCTTTACCTGAAATAACTGACAGTCAACATGCTGTTGACAATGTAATTATTCATGCCAAATCAAATTTTCAAGGAAATCAGCTGCAGAACTCCCACTGGGCATAGTAGGAATTTGTCTTAGGCAAAACCTGCAGGTAAGTACAGGATAATTGCCAGACCTCTTCTCAGAACAGTCCATGCGTAACTCTGCACGTGGATGCCAGAACATGAGTAATGTACGTGCACCACACTTTTTGCAAATCTATAAATGTCCTGATCTCCTATGCCTGACAAAAGGCACTGGGAGACAAATGTTTCCATTCTTCTGCTAGTAGTAAAGAAAAAATCCTTATTCTACTACAGAATAAAAAATGACCTCTTTTTCAAAGCACGTAAACAGCTCATCTGGACAAATTAGTGCTCATGACAATGTACTAGCAGGGGAAAGCTGCCAAGTAATTTTAGTCATAGCCATAGTCATTTAGACAGTAAATCATACGCACTTATTATAGAAGACTACAAGTGAAAATAATTCTCAGAGAACTGGCTGGTATTTCATGCAGTTTCTAGTCTGAGCAAAGAGAGGGTAAGAGAGGCAGGAATACGTGATAATCATAGAGGCATGCCTCCATGACTGCCTTTGTCATTTGGTAGCTTTTTCCAACACCCACTAAGGCTGCTGAGAGGATTAGTCTTTTAAAAACACCATGTCCCTAGCTGTACTAGAGGCAGCAGCTATCTGAGGACCACAGGACAAAGTATCCTGTAGCACAACACGTTCTCTTTCCAAGAGTACCACAAAGTCAAGCCAAGCTGGGTCACTCTTGAGTATGCAAGAGGCACTGTCTCAGTGGGTGTCTGGGGCTGAACTACTAGGATTAGGAGAAGACAAATGAGCTTCTCTCTAAGCTGGCTGAGTCTCACCAGTGTAACTACAGCGGCGTCAGTAGAGTTGTTGTTAATTTATATTGGTTTGCCATCAGAAACACACCCTGTGAAGTGCCTGAGCTGCATCCAGGCAACTCCTGGCAAAGTTTCCCTGGCAGAAGGAAAGCTGAAGATGGGATTATGGACTGTTCCTTTCCTCAGCATAGGGCCCAGTGGCCTCTATCCCCTGAGAGCAGAGAAACAGGGTGCTCTGAATTTTTGCCCTGGATCTCCACTGCCAACACAGCCATCTGGCAGCAAGGGAAGGCAGCAGTGCAGGTAGAGTGAACATGCTTCCATTCATTAGCTTTCCCTAATCTAGTACATAGGGGAATGCTAGAAGTCCTTAACAACGGGAGAAAGTTTCCATGTGTGCAAAACCCTTCAGCAACCCACGTTGCCATATTTATGGACATTCCTCACTGTGCTGTGTTTGCGGCAGACTAAAGGAGCTGCAGTATGTCCCTGCTCTTGAGATTGGCATTCTCCATGTTTAAAATGGAAGACACCTCATCTACGACAAGACAGAGATGTGAAATAACGGTTAAAATGTCAAGCCCTTCAGTGTCACAGCAGAAGGACAACAAAGAGAAAGGTGTGGAATTGAAAAAGGAGGATGTAGAAGGAGAGGGAACACAGACAGGCTTAATTTAGCCTTCAATGCTAACAATAAGAAGCAACGTCGAGAGCTGCTAGTGGGGAATTTTCATCCAGCAAAGCTGGCTATAGATACAGGAAGGTTTTAAACTGCACACTAATACAAAGAGACAGAAAATATAGGAGAACTAATACTACCTAACCACATAATCTCCGGAGGCATGCACTTGGAAGAAAAGTACTTTGTCAGGGTTTCATGAAAACAGTTGAGTGGTCTATAGTTTGTCCCTCTCCTCCTCCCATCTCTACATTAATGGTAGCCACAAGCCAGCTTAGCAGACTCCCTTCACATGATTCTTCTGTTTGATATCGAAATCTGTAGCTTGTTAGAGCATTCTGGCAAGGGGAAAAAATTAACCCTCTATACAATGCAGTGAACAGAGAAAATACTGTATTATGTACAATTGAAGACCTGGCAAAACAAAATGCAATGTTACAGTAGAATACTACGAAAGCGACAAAAACTTTCTAAGTAAAATTACCATTCTACATATCAGAATGGCAGAAGTATAAGAACAATGGCCATAATAACAATGAGGATAAATTGGGTAGAAACAGGTGGAAAATGTATCAAAACCAGAAAAGTGTACCAACCTTGCAGAATTATCCTCAAGGTACCTGATTTGGTGGATATTTCATTTCCTGAAGAATTATTTTCTTGTTTTGAAAGCACTGAGAGATGCAACTATCAGAAGCTGGGCTTTTTATTAACAAACCTGAAGAAAATGGGGTTGTAATGAAGTCAAAGTGAGAGCTAACAACAAATTCACTAATGACCCTGTCAGTGAATTTGTCTGCCACTGTCTGGAGAAGAAACAAATCTCAGACAAAATCTCGCATAAAGCTCAACAACAGCTTGCCTTGCAAGGTCTCCCAGCGTGAGGCTTTAGGACATTTCTTCTTCATGAAATAAGTTTAACTTAGATAAGCGATCTAAAAAAGAAAAGTTCACTGAGGAAAATGAATAAGGGATGGAAGCAGCTAAAGGTGTGAGATGGGATGAAAGTGTAAATAAAACTGAGTGAGGAGCCCTGCAGAATTATATAGAAACACACAGCAAAAATAACTAATAACCTCTGAGAATATTGCTGAACAGAATTTGAATACAAAAAGCAGACATGAAATGTAGGGATACACAGAGTAAGGTTACAAAAACATGTAATTTTCCTATGGTAAATTTACCACTGAACATCCTGTTCTAACAATAGTACTGTGATTCATGGTAAATTTACCACAGAAAGACTATATTTTTGGTGACCTCAGCTCACAGCTATCAATCTAGGAATAAGGGCAGTGTAAGCGTTTTAGGAGAATTTTGTGTGCAACTTAAAAAAGCCAAGATGAATGTAAAGATAAGAAGACATTCCTAAGAAGAGAGAGCTGGAAAACCACATAGCAGTTGGCCAGACATCTCTTTCAGCAGAAGGTTCAAAATATTGTTAAAGCAGGACAGAAATTTCATAGCCATCTTCAAAGCAATTATTGCTTCCTCAGACAAGAGGCTATTGGATATAGTATGGATATAGTTTGAATCTCAATTACTCAGTCTAATACCATGCAGTAAATATAGAAATACTGGCAAAGTGCCAACAAAATAAAACTGAGCAACTGCCAACAAAATGACACTGAAACGTTGTTAAGCAGGTGGTGAGTAGAGTAATCATAGAAAGTCCAATTCTTTGTCTCTTTCTGGTTTGAGCAGCACATATAGTTTTGAGCACACCAGATGATGTGAACAGAACAATTTGAACAAATACGACCTGCTATAATGGACCCAGAAATCAGCCCAAAGATAATCCAAAGTCCCAGTGAGAAAGAATAAGGAGTAATGCAGTCAAAATTAACCCAGAGACTGGGATGATATACATGAATCAATATATGACTGTTCACACATCGTATATTCTCTATCATCAGCCACATTCATGACAGTTCAAATAACCTTTGGATGTGGATATCTCACAGACAGTCTAACCAGGGGTTTATCATAAGAATGCTTTTATTTGTTCCATAATAAGGTGATTAAATACATAATATGAAAACATGTATATAGCCTACAGCTAGAACCAAATTAGAGGGACACTGAGGATTTCATGGGTCAGGATAATATTCAAAATTATTTTGATAAATTTTAGGATTGAAATGCAATTAATAAAGTAGCACAGTGTAAAGTAGAACTGTGAAAGACTGAAGCTGTTTGCACAAAATTAAGAGTAGTGGATAAGAAAGTGAGTAGGGGTTTAAATTACAATGTCAATACAAATCAAACTAACATCATTCTGGGACATATTAACAGAAGTGCAATATATGTTGGCTACTGGAAGTAGCAATGCCATTTTCAGTGTCAGGAGAGAAACCTCAGCTGGATAATTATACTGTTTGGGATGCCATAGTTGAATTAAGATGTAGACAAACTGGAAAGAGGCCAAAAGCAAGCACCAAGTATAAGTAGGTTGAAAAACCTGACCCATGAAGAGAGGTTGAAATGGTTTGTTTAGTCTAGAAAGTGGAAGATTGGTGGGAGACTGAACAGTCTGTAAATGTATAAAATGCCAGTAAGAACAGTGGGAAATTTCTTACGCAAATGCTAAGAGTTGTGCAAAAACATTGGGGGACTGAAACTGTAGGTGCAGATGTGAAATTCGGACTTAGCAAGACAGCATAAAATTAGAAGAATATCACTAGAACAAAAACAGAAATAATAACGCAATGCATATTCTCTTTTTTTTTTCTGGGTATTTTTTTTTTTGTTTGTATCAAAATAACTTGGAGAAGGATGGCAATAGATAGATGTTTATTGTGGTAGTACTAGCAGTATATAACAGACTTCTAGATTTGGTTAGCCCCAAATGTGGCCAGGGATTTCTATGTCTAACCAGAATTATGCTAGTATGGAGGATATTTTGTGTAAGGATTGGAGAATAAAACCAACAATTATTCATAGGACATTGGTATTCTGGAAAATGAAGATCAACACTCTTTTTTCATTAGATATTCAAGCGACTATAAATTAGTAACAATTTTAACATGATTAATAAGGATATTATAAAATACCTGGTCATAGAAAACAAGCCTGGATGGCATGATCATGAGTAGACTATAAATTAAACAGCTGAGTAAAAGCAATACATACAAGACAAAATTCCTTATTTCAGAGGGACACATTTTGGTAAATTATGGGACTGAGAATCACTGGGACCAGCAGATTCCAGGGACCTGGATTATATCCTCTCAATGGTGCAATATGTAGAGAACTCTGTGCCCCAGAAGCAGAGAAGAAAAATGTGTAGAAAAGGGTCGAGATATAACGGATGTCTTTCCATCTTTAAAAGACATATTTAGAATAAGCAGACACCTTACAAAATAATAAGCAGAAGTACAGAGAAGCAGAATTTGTGTCTCAAAATCAAGAAGTCAAGAGTGATAACTGAATGTTGAATAATGACTGAAAAGAAGTTACTTTCAGGAAAAAGACTCAGAATCAACCTTGGTTAATATTTTCATGATAACTTGGCACAAAATACAGACACTTTCTGATGAAATCTGGCAAAACAAAAAATTGGAAGACATTAACAGAAAGGAATTGGGATATCATGCAAGGGAAGATGGAATACCTTCAAATCTAGAGTAATACAAATGGGAAAAAATGCATACGATAAAAAATTTAAGGAAGGCATGCATTTGGGCACTAATAACAGAAGGTTCTCCCAGAAACTAGAAATTGTTTGGAAACAATTATGGAAGAGAAGTACTGAGTTGCAAAGAGTTATTCCAAAATTATTAGGAGCTTCTAATGGGACACAGCTGTGAATGAGGCAAATGCTGTTCTGTGACATACCAAAAGATGTATTTCTAACACAAATAGGGAAGAGCTAGTGTCACTGTACAAAGAGTTGGCAAAAATGTCTATCATAGAATCACAGAATGGTTTGGGTTGGAAAGGACCTTAAGATCATCTAGTTCCAATCCCCTGCCATGGGAACCCCTTCCACTAGACCATGTCACCCAAGGATCTGTCCAGCCTGGCCTTGAACACTGCCAGGGATGGAGCATTCACAACTTCCTTGGACAACCCATTCCAGTGCCTCACCACCCTCACTGTAAACTTCTGCCTTATATCCAACCTGAGCTTCCCTGTCCAAGCTCAAACCCATCACCCCTTATCCTATCGCGACAGTCCCTGATGAAGAGTCCTTCTCCAGCACACTTGTAGGCCCCCTTCAGATACTGGAAAGCTGCTATGAGGTCTCCACTGCTGTGCACAACTACATACAATTTTATTCACCCCTCTCCAAGGATACACAACTAAAACACAAAAGGAGAGGGGTTAGTAGGTTGATGAGAGAAATAGAAGTGCATTTTGCTAGGAAAATTTATAAGGCCTTGATTATTACAGCAACAAGAGAACTGCTCAGAAACAATACAAAGAATGTCTATAGATACATGTGAACAACACATACCAGGTAAAGAAGTACTTATTCTAAATAATTATGCTGGCACAGAACCAAAGGGACATAAATCAACCATGGGTATGTATATAAATTATAAATACTAATCATTAAAGCAAACAAGATCTTGAACTGACATCCTTTGGGAGTAATGGAGACAAAAAAGCCTAACTGCTTTTATTGGACACAGTAAGTTTATGAAAAGGATGATGTAACATAGCTGCAAGTGATTGCAGGGATTGCAGGGATTGAATTTGATGATCTAGTAAGACATCTCCAGCTGTGTGTTTCTCTGTTCTTATAAAAAGAATCATTAATTCTTTCTCTCTCTTGCCATCAAGTTAGGATATAAATGTTCAGTTTCATTTGCAGGTTAGAGAACAATGTCCACTTACTGTTAAGGCACTGGAGCATACTAGCTAAGAAAGTTTTCAAGAATCACTTGAGCAAATATTTGACATGGCTTTTCTAGGTGTAGTTGGACAGGCTTACAGAATTGGGTTGGTCTTTTGAGGTCCTTTCCAATTTCTATGAGAAAATATAGGCTTGTAGCTTTCTGGACCCTGGCTTACCAAAACAGCAAAAACCCAAAGTTATTTCTGAGAAAGTTGTTGAGTAATTTACACTCTGTAACTTTTGGAGATGTTTGCAGTGGTACATTATTTATTATTTTTCCAGTGTTCAAAGTGTTCTAGGAAATTCATAATGCAAACTCAGTTCCCAGCAGGAGATCGGAAGCTTCTGGCTTTCATACTTGGGGAGTCTGGTATACACAAAAGAAAATACCACTATTGTATTTAGCCTTTTTTAGCAGAGAAAATGCAGTTTGGTGTAAGCTCCATCGTAAAATGCTTTTCTTCTCTGAACTTCCTCCCAGAGTGGCAACAGGGTTCTGTGTTCCATCATTCTAGACCACTACCAGGGACCATCAATAATAAACTACGATGATGAGAATGGCAAAACATGTATGCACATTGCTGCTGCTTCAGGCTACAGTGATATTATTAGTGAGCTGGCTAAAGTCCCGGAGTGCAACCTGCAGGCCCTTGATGTGGATGAGAGGTAACCATGGAAACTCTGAAACTGAAATTGCTGCTTCCTTTCTATTAACCTGAGACTAGCTCTGTTTATTTTATAATGGTGTTTCCTGTTTCACAGGCCATGGTCTAGTGCACTAGACTAATGAACTGCACTTAGGGAGAACCGTGCTTGCTCAGAAGCAGTGCAGAGCAGTCCAGCTCACATGTATCATATCTAGTATAATAACTGACTAGTAGGAATGTTATTTAGCTTCGTGTTTCTGGTAGGAAATGATAAGATTATGTTTGAAAGGACTTTGTCACCACTTGACTTAACTTCTTTCAATCAAAAGTGAACATTCTTTCCAAAACAATAGAACAGGATCCTATAACTTGAAGCTGGGATCCTGCTGCTATTTGTATTTAAGAAATGGCAATGTTCTCTTGTTTCATTTAAGAATGAAACACATTCTTATGTGTTTCATAAGAATGTTAACACAATGTTCTTATAGGACGAAAGGAACTTCACTTTCCATTTTGATGGGGCCTTTGATTTCTTCTAGGATGACATCTCTATATCATAAGTGCAGAAGACTCATCTTCTTTCCTGTTTTTCAGCCCACACCTACCTCCCTTGGAACTTTGCTCTAAAATTTATTTAAAGCAAACAGAACCAACTGACTGTTCATATTGCCTATCCTGCTCAGTGAAGCAAAAGCCAAAGTTTTCTTGGCTTAAGCCTTCAGGTACTTAAAATAATAGCATTCTCCATGGAAAAGTGCAATAAAATGGAACAGAAATAAAACCAGTAGGGTTCTGGATAAGTTTCTAAACATCAGTAAAATGTAGTTGAGAAGACTGTGTTTCTACGGAAAAACAGTGAAGGGAGGAGTTTTAACTACAGTGAAGAACTCAGTAAGACATGACCTCCTATTACACATTCTCAGATATTTCCATAGAAGATATTATACTTGAAGAGAGGAAAAGATAAGCTGTTCACTATAAATACAGTAAATTTCCATTCTATTATGTTTCCAACTGCATCCATCTGAAATCACTGTGATTACAAAGAAACAGGCAGAGAAAAGTCAGATTTATTTTTTATTCTCGCAGTTTTCTTATGGTGTTTTCTGTGCTTCCAGATTTTTCATAAGAGCAAAGTATTACAATTACACAGATTCAAGACAATTATATCTGCTCCAGTTTGTGCCCATCAAAGAACACAGAAACTGACAAAGAGCCAGTAACAGCCTGGTAGATGTGTCTAGTCCTTCTCATTCACCGAGAGGAGGCTTCTTTTCCAATTACCTCCAGGAAGATATCTCAGCCAATCATTGCTAACTGTGTTTGGTGTAAAGATAAGAAGATCTTGTCCCTATGCAGTAGACACTATGAAGGTCTTTTTTTTTCTAATTCTGCTTTGAAAGCTTCAGGGACTCCTCCGACTCTGCAACTCCAGCAGTTGAAGAGATGCTATTATATAGGATGTATAGGCATTTTGCAGCCCCATATCTACTTTCTCTACAGCTAAATAGTTGTACATAGATAGAAGCCAGCCTGTGGGCTTATTACTACCACTGGGAACTACATCAACATGGGGTAAGTTAATGAAGAATTCCATAAAATTGATGTTGTGGATCTGGATAAGTAGCATAGGAGCACACCTCGTTATATCATCAGTAGTTTCAATAGTAAATTTATCCATCTATTTTAATGATACTCCTCCTTTCCTGTAGGACGCCTTTGCACTGGGCTGCAGCAGCAGGGAAAGCTGACTGTGTGCAGACACTGCTAGAGCTGGGGATAGAAAGCAACCCTCGAGACATCAATGAAAACACTCCTCTGACATACGCAATGTACTGTGGGCATACAGCATGCATCAATCTGCTGTCTCAGGAGAACAGGTAAAACAAAAGTTCACATCTTGCTCATATATTGCCACTGACTAGAAAGCAAATATACTGCTTTTTATTTGCTACTGCAGGTTGAGCCCTGGGTGATGTCTCCTTGATTCGTATTCAATACTCAGTTTAAGTTTGCTATCAAAGTAGCAAATTAGAATTAGTCATCTACTGAAAACTCATCACTGAGGTTACAGTGCCAGTCTGCCAATCAGCAGGGGGTTCTGAACCAAGATGTGGGCATAGAATCATAGAATCATAGGATACTTAGGGTTGGAAAGGTCTTGCTCAGTCACCTTCGTGGAAAAAATTTATCCTACGGGATAATATCAGCCCTCAGTATTATGCCTTCCACTTTTTTGAAATCTCTGTGCACTAGCTGTGTGTTGATATAATCTGACAGAAGAACAGACTGAATACAAAAGCAGCTTTGCCAGATAGATAATAAAATAAATTTCAAGTTTTCATCCTCAGAATAAGGGTGTGTCAGGAGTGTTTTCCTTATTCAGTTCTCTACCTTGTTTGTATTCTTGAATTCTTCTTATTCTGATTTTTTTTCCTGTTAAAAAGTATAATTGTTTTACCATTGCTTATGATCTTCCTCTCTCTTTTTAATTCTCATATTTCGGCAGCTGTCATTTAATTAATTTCAGCTCTTCAGCGCTGGTAAATGAGCATGCACTTACAAATACACTTATCATCACAGATCTTTGTGCTTCCCCCTCCTTTCCAGTCAGCAGTTAGTATTATTTCCTATGTTACAAATTGCGAGACATGGGTGACATTTCCCCTCCTCCTCCTGCACTCTGCCTGTCAGAGTACATCTGAAATGTTGGTTAGCAAAATCTAAAAACCACTACTGAAAACAATGCAGCAGCATCACTGTAGGTAATTATCTTTATAGATCTGAAACTATACTGGACCCCTTTAGTACAAGCAAGGCAAGGGAAAGGGGAAAGGGGAAAAGAAACAGAAAGGAGAAAAGGGAAACAGGAAAAGAAAAAGGAAAGGTAAAAGGAATGGGAAAGGGAAAAGGAAAGGGTAAGGGAAGGAGAAAGGAATGATCAACTATTGCCTTTGTTACAGTGTTAGCAATGACAATGCTATTGGAAATACTATTTTCCAAATATGACATAATACAAAGACCACTTGGTTTTAAAGATCCCAGCATGTTATTCGTGTTATTATTGGATCTTGCTCCACCATTAAGAATAATAATTCTGCAGCTGGTAAATGCTGAAGCCAGGAAAGTTTGTTTGGTTTTTTTTTCTGATAGCTGCACTGAGCCTCCATTAAGATGAGTGTAAGGCAATGTGAAGTAACACGGTATCATTTATAGTCTCTGTTAATTACAAACCTGCAGCCCTAATTTTCTGCCTCCTTGAATGGCTCCTGCAAATGTGTCTGAACAATATATATTCCATTTCATGGGCAAACACAGTATTTTTTTTATTACTTGACAATAATGACATCACACTTTTGATTTGTAATTCCAGTAGATCTGAGCCAGTTCGACAGTTTCCCTCCCAGAACAACAGACCCCCAAAGAAAGAAGGACGATTCAGTATACTGAACCACATCTTCTCTTTCAAAAAGAATAAAAATGACCAAAAAAGCAGTCAGAAGGAGAAAAGCAGAGACCGATATCCTAGAGAAGAGAGGTCAGACGTAGATGACATCATCACCACTTTTGATTGCATTATGGACACAAACTGCAAAGACAAGCGCATTACCACCATTGGCTTTAAAAGAAGAAGCACAGACACTAAGTATCTCGTACCAGAAAAGAAGCAGCCAGAGTGTGAGGGACTTCTGCCCATTAGAACCCAGACTCTTCCTCCAATCACTGTGGGCAATTCCTTCCTAACTGCTTCCCGGAGCACATCAACCTTCTCGTCCAGCACCAGCACCCGCTATATTGCACACAAGTCTTTAAAGAGACAGAATGAACACAACTTGCTGGGCCCCAGAAGCAGCTGCCAGGCTTTGTTGGATGCTCCCTGGAACACAGACTCTAACCGGCTACTCTCCGACAAAGCCTGCACTAGGACTCCTTCAGACAAACTGATAAATGGCTTAAACTCTGATAGATCTCACCGTGTGCGTGTGTGCCCTTCCCATCTTCCCTCACTTCCCAGTTCTCCATCCGGTAATTTCTTTTCTATCTTCCAAATCCTATAATACCTACTGATGTAGCAAGTTAAGTCAGAAAAAATAAGTAAGTCTGACCCATGACATTTCTATTTCTTTAATATCTTTTGCAGTTTCTTCTCCCTGTAGCAATTGCAGATAGCATATGTACAGAACAGCATCTGACAGCTTAAGCAAGGTGCTTAGGGGTGGGAAATAAGAGATTTAAGTAGGTCTGATGAGGAAATAAAAATACAGGTAGTTAGGAAGCATAGAATGTACCTGAGCAAGGTAAGTGCCTTCAGATTATATATGTGTTTTGTGAATTGCATGTTAACACTCACAGCCATACCTGCTGTGTTGTGTCCACATTTAGTCCTGTAACTAGATGTGCAAGGGAATAGTGTTGCACCCAAATCTCCAACTGTGTTGAGAGCTGCTTCTGGATCCAACCAGGGAAGTCCATGTGTGCCATGCTGGACAGCTCTGCACCATGGCACTTTCAGACTATAGTGTCACCCCTTCCCACCCTTCCCACCCCAAATGCCAGCATTTTTGTCTAAGGTGCTGCTCTTACCTTTTTTCCAAAGCTGATTTCAGGTTGCTAAATTTACAGAGACAGAGTAAATGCTTTTATGATGTGGTTTGGAAACTGTAATGCAACAATTATGAAGCAGAGCATCAGAATTCTGAAGTAAACTTAAAACCAGGGTTTGACTGGATTTGGGATATCTAGTACTTTGTTTGACTCATATCCATGATTAAATTAATCTGGCTCGCTGGCCTGCATGCTGGAGTTTACCTCAACGTATCAGTGTCTCCAATTTCATCTCCTTTGGGATTAGTCCCATGCCAAAATTAAACACATCTAGCATGCTTTCCAGCCACTGTAATATCCAACAGAAAACGAAGCAAGCAAAAGCAATCCCCAAACTTACCAGTACACCATTACAAGAAGTAAACATTACACAATAAGTTAATCTACCCTCACCCCAACAAACATGAGCTGCTATCTTCTGGAGGAAAAATGAATGAACAGAAACCCTCTCTGAAAAGAACACTCTCAGAGGTCAGGTCACTATCTAAACTTGGATGACAGTGCAAACTGTGCTGACTTCTAAGTGAAAGGATCTATAAAATAGCAAATCTTTCTTCACATCTCTAATAATGAGAGTAGAGGTGGCAATTTCAGAATGTCTGGTCATTCTATGTTGTGCAAATAAAGGCTGGAAATTTTACCCTGTTTTTCGGGGTAAAAAGTAGCTACTCAAGAAGTTTCACTTCCTGAATATCAGGCCACATTCCTGAAAACTTGATAGGCCTGATCTGTAAGTGTTATTACTTTTTTACTATGCAATCTTCAGCTATTCATTCAACCGTAAAAACACCAAACTCCACATGGCTACAAGGATTGCTCCAGCATGACTCTTTCTACACTGAACTCTTCAAGGTTCAGCTCACATATGGAAGACAAGAAAATCTGCAGGTCTTCTTTACAACCCAAATATAATAGGGTACACAGAGGCTGAGATATTTGAGGGCTGTTGATAACAGAGGAGGAATGAATTCAAACTGGAAAAACCAAAGCCGGGGATAACTTTAGGGAAACATTTCTTGATGGGATTAGCTAGACCATGAATGTATTTGGTGTGGAAGTAACGACCATGTTACTTAAAATGTGACTACACATTTTCTTAGGACTGTAGAATACTGTATGGTTAAATCCTTTTTTGCTATGGACAGAAGGACAGGCAGTTTTCTGTGAACATCCTATGATAAAAAGTTGCAGCCAGCTGAACCAGGACAGACCCTGTGCATCCACTCAGTGCTCCATTACCTGCACAGAGATTAAGTATAGCACCCACAATCTACATGCATGAATAAGGGGAAAATCACACCAATTGTGGGAAATCTTCTAATTGTTACAATGGAAGCAGTCTTCACGTGCCCAAAGGAAGAGTAAGTCTTTTTATCTCTAACCGTTTATTATCTCCTCCAGAGAAAATAAAGCCTGAGTGTGTTTTAAGCCCAGCTCTCTGTGTATCAGCTCCCTTTTACAAAACTTTCCAACAATAAAAAGATTCCTGTAGCTGGAAAAAAAGACTTCCACTGAAGTATATGAATTAAAGGCTTTTAAGGAGACAGAGAGTGTCTGACAGGAATACATTGTACAACTCATGCTGTATAGCATTTCTTCATCATAAAAAGATCTGCTTATCCTCCTTTATGCCTGTGTGTGTGATTTAAACCTGTCTGCCCCTGTAATTAGAGCCACCTAACTTGCTGTGAATTAGAGCTGCATTTACTGTATGAGCTCCAGGTCTTCAGTGCACTGTGTCTGCAAGACTCAGAAGGATCAGAAGTAAAGTAAGCCTGGCTCCAGCCCAGCCAGCAGTGCTGTGCAGGCAGCTGCCTCTGAGGGAAGATATTTCCTCATTGGTTTTTTTTTCTGCAGAAGGCCTAGCTGAGGGAAAAAAACATCATCTGGACTCTGAAGGACACTGAACTGTTAGTACTGCATTTCTCAAGTCAGGACTGTGGGGACTAACTCCCCAATCACTGAATATCCAGGGCAAGATTATGGGCATCAATAATCCAGGTGAACTCAATTTTAAAATTATTTTCTCAGCTAACACCTAGAATTGATTTTCTTGCATGAACTTTTATTAAAGTCAGAGCTGAGTAAGCTACTAAGGCATCTGGCACATAGACTGGGATTTTTGGAGGTATTTTGTTCTCGTTTCTGTGCTCCTGGAAATGAAAGATGAGTCAATTTACTAGCTGAGCCTTTGCATTTACACAACGGGGAGAGGTTGCTGTGGGTAGCAAAGAGACTTACCTTACAATCATGGCACTGGTTTCTCTCAGAATAACTACTTCGTCTTGCCCTCCACTGGGAAGAGCAGAGACAGACTATATCAAAACCTACTGTCAATATTGCAAGAGTGTTTGCCAGCCGCAGTGCTGAGCTGGCATCCACAATCCAAAATGTTTTGTATTTATGAGCTTTGCAATCATTTCTTTTTGCAAAATGTACTGCCATGTACTTTCCACAGGGAAAATGGTGCAACTAGAGAAATTCCAAGTGATATGCGTAAAAGGAAACCTGTTTCAAATGTAAGGCAGTTGTTAGCACCTCCTAACCAGCTGGAGCATTTTCTTTCTTTCATTCATCTTTTAGATTACTAACCTTCACTAAAGGTAGTACTTTATTATGGGTTTTATTACAGCAGCCCAGTACCTTCTGTTTGCTTGAACAGGTAATGTAAAACATAGGCTATTATTAAGCTTATGTTGGCGTAATCAATATGGTATAGTCCAACAGGAAGCACTTCTTTGCCAGGAAAAATAGAGCAAAGATCATCAGTGTAGCTGTTTCTTTCTCAAACTGAAGGGATAATGGTTTTGAACTTAAACAGGAGAAGTTTACATTAGATACAAGGAAGAAGTTCTTTACAGCGAGGGTGGTGAGGCACTGGAATGGGTTGCCCAAGGAAGTTGTGAATGCTCCAACCCTGGCAGTGTTCAAGGCCAGGTTGGACAGATCCTTGGGCGACATGGTTTAGCGCGAGGTGTCCCTGTTCATGGCAGAGGGGTTGGAACTAGATGATCTTAAGGTCCTTTCCAACCCAAACCATTCTATGATTCTATGATTCTATGATTGATTTACAGTGGGACATTTATCATAACACTTACAACTTTTCCACAAAACACACCACAATGTGGTTCATCTAACTAAATGCAAAGGAAGAACAAAGAACAACCTGTAAAAAATGTTGGTAAACAAAATGAAATACAGAGCAGCCCTGCATTCTATAACAATAAAATTGTCTCCATTTTCCATTTCACTAAAATATAAATGTCATCATAAATATGCTTTTGGGTATGATAAAGATGATATATTAAAGAAAGAAAAACTTTTTCTCTGATGTTATGTGGAGCAGATAGAAAGGAAGAGTACAAGAATACTTTCCCTTGATGACAGAACTTTTAGACACAAAGATTCTTTTCCAAACATTCGTATCAGCCTTGCAAACATGATTATGCTTTGTACTGTTGTTTTGCAGCCAGATATCCCCATTTATGAAATAAACATATCTCTTGATAGAAAGAATCTCCCATAATCAAGGCCATAATGGTACATACATAAACCATTAGTTCTCAGCATAAGCATCATTGAAACCAATATAATTCAAATTGCACTAATGGGAGCATCAGGCTTTATACTCTGCTGTTTCGGAATTGATGTATTTATTTCTTTGTGCACAGTAGATGCAATGTCTATAGAATAAATTTCCCAACTTTTATATCCATTTTTTGATCACCCTGGAGAAGTGTTAAAGACTAAATAAAGAGTAAAATATGGGAAAAGAAAACCAAAGTCTGTTTATAATAGACACAGCTCATCCATAAGAAATTCTTCAAGTTGTAGCCCAATATACATCAGCTTTACCCATGGGATCCAGTAGATTGATCCAATGTCTATCAACTGCTGTGGTCTCTGGACCAGAATTTTGCTCCATGTTCAGCTGAAGACTGCACTATAACATGCAGGTTTGTCCAATAAAGACCACATTAGCTCCTTTCGTACAGAATCCATTTGGTCAGTAACATGGTTACAGCAGTCTTGACAATTACTTCAGTGCACCTCTAGGAAACTGTTCTACAACTATTTTCCTATAGCTTTATCTTGCACAAGCCAGCAATACACATATATTTTCAAGTAACTACAAAGCCACAAAGGCAGTTTATGTAATTCAATTTTTTTACTATTGCCTAAGATGTCCTACTACATCCAGTCTATGTCTCCCTATGCCAACAGAGCATATGCTTGCTCTGCAGTAAGCTATGTTGCAATGCCATACTGGATGAGCAGCTGTTTGGCAAGACAACTCAAGACTCCTTACACAGCTCATCTCAGATCTGGGGATAACCAAAAAGAAAAATCTGGGGACTTAAACATCACCAATAAGAGTGACTCAGGAAGATGGTCTGGTGAAAATGTTGATTTAGTGCTTGAATTTCCTCTTTATTTGGTGTGTCATTTATGTAGCAAAATGCATTACATCATCTATAGTATTTTCTTTTTTAACAGTACTAGAACCAAGTTAATTTTAATCTTAGCCAGTGACATGCCACAGATAGCCAATTAACCTTTCATTTTCCAGTATCTGTTCTTGGAAAAATGTAATTGCCATTAACATAGCTTAATAAGAATCAGTAGCAGCTTATATCAGTTCTGCTATGTTTTCATCTGTGGTAAAACCCTCTCAGAGCTCATGATCTTGAGACCCTATTAGAAAAGTTTGCAAAGGAAAGCTTTGATTCTGAAATCAAATCCATTTAGTTGAATATTTCTACACATTTAGTGCCTAAGTATTCTTACATGGACCTAGCTACTGGACTGTGCCTGTTTTAAAACCAATTATTATATTATATGAGAGGAAGTGATAAAGGTGCAAATGAAGATTATATTAAATCAGTCAGTCTTTTAAATGACTGTAGAGAGGAAAAAAAAAAATCTTTCTTCCATCAGTGGTTTCTTGTTATGACATATGTCTGCGAATTACTAAGTTTGGGCTCTTTTCTAAAAGCCAGAGATCTACAGTGCGTCATATTATTAACAATTATTTTCATATAGTAACAGATTATTTTTTCTTTCACAGGTAAAAATTTTCAAAAGATGTCCACAGACCAACCCAAAATAAAAAATAACACTCCTGTACAGAACAGCCTAGCTCCCATACCCAACTGCTGTGCTCACAAAAGTAAGTACAGTCAAGTCTCAGTTACAGTATCATATTGTGTGCCTCCAACACTGGCATCTGAGAGTCTGAGAGAGGTTTCACGTTCCTTTTTTCACAGCATCATAGAATGGCTGAGGTTAGAAAGCACCTTTGGAGATTGTCTAGTCCAACCTCCATGTCCATAGAGAAGTCGCCTACAGCAGGTTGCTCAGGGTCACATCCAGCTATGTTTTAAATAACTCTAATGATGGGGGCTACACAACTTTTCTGGAAAACCCATTCCAGTATTTGACCACCTTCAGAGCAAAAATGCTTCTTCTTAGTTATTTGCCCATTGGCTCCTTTCCCTTCATAAGATACTACTGAGAAGAGTCTGGCTCCCTCTTCTCAAGGCTGGACAGTCCCAGCTCTTTCAGTCACCCCCTTGAGATTGGACACTCCAATGTCTTAGTCATCTCCATCACCCTTTGTTGGACTGCTGCTCCAGTATGTCCATGTCTCTCCTGTACTGGGGGTCCCAGAACTGGACACACCACTCCAGATGTGTCTTATCAGTGCTGAGCAGAGGGGAAGGATCACCTGCCACAATCTGCTGGCAACGCTCTTCTTAATGGATACTGTTGGCTGTCTTTGCCGCATGGCCACATTGCTGGCTTGTGTTCAGCTTATTGTCTATCAGGACTCACAGGTCCCTTTCTGACAAGCTCCTTTATAGGTGTTTGATCTTGGTGTAGCATATATTGGTGTAGGGACCTACACCTCCCCAGGTGCAGGACTATACATTCCCCTTTGTACGAGTCTTGTCCACCCATTTCTCCAGCCTATGAAGACCACTCCTCCCAGTTTCATATCGTTTTCAAATTTGCAGGAAGTGCACTCTGCCCCATCATCCAAGTCACTAATGAGAGCATTAAACACTATTAGCCCCGTTATCAGCTCCTGGGGTATTCCACTAGTGACTGGCCCACCTCCAGGTTGTGCTGCTGATCACAATCCTTTTCTCCAGTAAATTTCATAGATCTGGGCTAATAGAAGCAATGTACATTAATACAGATGAGAATATGAATATGTTTTCCAGAGCAGAGGTGATTGGAATTCTCAGAGACAGGATTTTTTGCTCTTGGTTTCACTGTCGATTGCATATATCTGTATGACTCCGGAAGCTTTTCACAGGGGGCAGGACATGATATAACATGGTGACTTACTGGATATAAAGAGATGGATGACAACACCCTAATGACTGCGCGGGAAAGAGAGGTCAGATATGTGAGATGAAAGCCACGATAAGTAAAGACTCTTCTGTAGACAAAATGAAAAATATCATGACACAGATTTTTGTGTCCTTTTGCTAGTAAAAAATAGAGGGAAGAGGACTAGAACAAGAAACAGTTATTTTCTGAATGTTACATAGGTGAAAAGATGGTCTATCTCTCCCTGTCTTAAGTGCAGCCAATAAACTAGCTTTTACATGAGGATGGGAATAATTCATTTCTCTCATTCTAACAGCAGATGGTCTGGGTAGCTTCTATAACACAGGAACAAATACTAAGCCACCAAGAAAGCAGCAGCCTTTTATTCCTCTGTGCTTTCAGCCAGCTCCTCATTCCCAAGGCAGTAAGAAGCAGGGTCCCAAAGAGCATGGAAAGCTTCACCCTGCTCCCACAGCCCCGGCAGAGTGTCAAGAATTAGTGAGTGTCCCAGGCTGGATTCAGCCAGCAACTGGGGTGTTCTTCACATACAAACTCTAGCCCTACTCCCAGCAGTGTCCTGCCCTCACATTCTTGTGCTCCACAAGGCACAAAGCCCCCAGTGTAGTTTGGATGAGGATTTCCAGTTTACTATCTGTCATCCTACAAATCAGCCAGGTCCTAAAACATTCACATTTCAGAGTTAAATTTAGGATTCATTGCCTCTTATGAGTTTCAGAAGCATTTCTGCAGTTACAACAATATTACTAAAAATGAAACAGCAGAGGTAGATAGCTTTATAGGGAACATCAGGCTGGGCAGGGGAAATACAGAAGCCTGCACTGCTGCTGCACAGTAAGATAGGAAGAAGAAAGTAGATATGTGTGGAATACTAAGGTGGTATTCTCTGTCTGTTCAGAGGAGAGAAAATAATCTAACTGCTTTCAAAACCCCAGTTCTAAGACTCCTATTTTTAATCTTTCTACTAATGTTCTCTGTGTTTTCTAGTCAAAACATAGTTGTAAGCAAAATACTAAAAAAAAATTATTTCATAATCACAGGTGTTCTTGCAGTAAATCATACAAACAGACAGGATTTTAGTTCTAGTCTTATGCAAAAAACCTGTGTTTTACAAGTAAGATTTAATTATCACAGTTAATAATCACGGTTTAATTGACTAACACAGCACAAATGCCCAGGTGCCTATTACTGCTTGAACATCAATAAGATGTTCAATAAGAGAAAAGAAAAAAAATAGAGAAAGTTATTTGCAAAATAGATTACATTTCCTCTTTGTTAACACAAATGACACATTTGACCTTAGAGTTTTCCAAATATCTGTTTCAGAGCCAAGATTTCACTCATCCTCCATCCAGCCATAAAAATATTACTGTTCTGGACACAGCCTTTCTCCAGGCAAATGGCTCCAGCAATAAAGTTTGAATATAAACATTTTTCTAATACTTTTTTTACACAAGATGTGTGTTAAAAGTATGTAATAAAGCCAGTGGAAAACAAAAGCAACCAGGGAGTTAGAACAATAACATAAGCACAAATTAGAAAGAGAATTGAAACTGCTCAGAGGTTAACAGAAAGCAGAAACATCTCCCAAAAAAGGAAGGGCAATGAAAAAAAAGGAAGAGATATTTAAAGCAAAAACATTTCAAAATACAAGTTAGAACGAGGATAACAGGAATTAAACAGTAGCCTAGGAAAAGAGTATTTGAGTGACTCTAAACCACAATTTATAAACTCCCACCCTCCAGACATTCCCAGGGCCAAAATGGTACCTCAATGGCTTCTTGAGTAGCCTCAGCACAGCCTGGCATCTCTGTTACTCTGCATGCTGCTGCTCCATCCCCACACACCCTTTCTATCTCACCACATGACTCCCCCAAGGACCCCTGGAAGACAGGGTTACAACTATCACACACTGCTCACACAATGCCAGAATCATTTTCCAAACAAATATGGGACTTCCAGAGAACTCTCTGCTGCTCTCACTTCTTCATGTAGCTTAGAATGTCTGAAGCCATAATGAGGATATTCTTTGTTGAATAAAAAAAAAAATCTATTTCTGCGGGTCATTTAACAATATTTCGGGTTCATCAGTGGTTGGTTTTCCTGTTATTCATGATGATTCTTCTTTCCCAAGTTAAAAGCAATGGATTCCACAAAGCACCGTCCTCTCTGCAGAGGGTCTACCATGGCCTACCATGGTCCACTGCTTCCAAAAGTAAGAGAGTCTGAGAACCATTCCTTCTGCTAAAGTACATGCTCCTTGAGCAATGCCTCCCTGACAGCCTTATTATTGCCTCTGCAGTTTGTAATAGCAGCTACTCAAGAGTCACTACTGAGTGGAAAAAGTTCCCTGAATTAGTAGCTCTTATTGTATCGCTAGGTCTTTGGTGGTTAGTTCTGCCCTCTGTGAATAATTGCTGGTGCTTTTGCTGTATATAACTTCTGGATGCATGGTAACCAGCCTTAAGGGCTCTGTCTCTCAAAGACCCCAGTGCTGGGTCCAGTCTCCTGTGTTTTAATACATATACTAAAACTAGTCACTATATGCACTATTTCAAAGCCATCCATGTACCAGTCCTGATATCCTCATAGAATATCCTAAACTGAGTACAGTATGTGAGACCAGGTAGAAAGCCTTGATATATGGATGCTGGTTTTTACTTCTTTGAATGAGCATGGGTTTGCAATGGCTACCCAGTCACGGGATTAAAGCTAAACTACCCTACGTTTGTCCTACTTAAACACATTGTTAAAGGTTTACCTAGTACAGAAAGTGTTCTGGAGATACTTTACACAGGTGTAAACTTTGAATCCATGAACATGTATTCCTGTGGTCCAAAGAGGGAAACAAGTGAGCTTCTCCATAGGCATTTGGTTTACACACCAAAATTTCAATGAACTCAAAACATTCTGTCATGTGCCAGAAAACAAATGGACTCATTTATTGTATTTAGCCCTGCCTGATTCACAGAATTTCAATACAAAATAAAGCAAAGTATTAATGGAGGGGGGGGAGGGGTGTTGTTGTCTTTTTGTTGTTTCATTGTTGGGTTTTTTTCATAGAAAAGAGAACTAAGTGATTTCCTGAAATTCTGAACATGAATGAACCTCGAATATAGTCCATGAATTACATTACATTGCCAAAGCTTTAGTAAACACTGCCTGCTCAGGCCATCAGAACTTGAATTGTGCTGAAATTAGCATGAAAAGGGAAAAAAAAAAACCTACCTTATTTTTTATGAAAATTTGTGAAAAAGTTAATAATCCTTCCTTGTTAAAACTGCGTAATTTCTCACTTCTCCCGCATCCACTCCACCAGTATCCCAGTTATTCTTTTTGATTTTGCTTGATGAGCAGTGAGAAGGCAGACTTCATAGGTTCAAAGATCCACTTCTGAAAAACATCAACTGTAGGCAGGATTTCAGGTATTAAGGATTTTTTAAGGTAAGTTAACCAACTTGAAATTCCTTATGTCTTCTTTTCTTGACCTTTAATTCTACAGCCCTCAATAAACTCCATTCACTATTCTACTTATGAGACCAATGAGTGTACTAAATGTCTAGTTTGGTTTGGGGATTTTTTTTTAAGCTCAAAATTAACCTGTAAGGTCCAGCTTATCAGAGGTGCATTGACTGCAGTAGTTACTCCATCTGTTATTCCTAATAAAAATTAGTTCATTTATCAGTTTACCCTCTATTAAAATGGTCCAAATATAGGTTAACTTCTGGAATTACACAGGATTTTAGTTGGGTTCAGAAAGAATGATCTTCCTGAGCCCTCATTTCTGTAGAGTTTCCTTGAACCTGCACCAGGAAAATTTCTGACAGAGACCATGAAATCGGAATAATAAAAGGAGCTGCCAGGAAAAATGCAAACAAGAACATTCAGGTTTACACTGGAGTTGATTAGGAAATGGAATGATAATGACAGACTGAGATGATCACCTTTTGAACAGAATGCTTTACAGCAGGACTCTTCCTGAATATAAAGGACCAGGACACAAGCATGATACCTATCTGAGGACAAGTGGTCAGGTCAGAGAATGGTTTTTAATGACCACCAGGAAACATTTGTAGTTAGTTTCAAATGATGAAGCCAGCAAAATAGACAGAGAATCCAAATAACCTTCTGGAGGCTGCCATGACTAGTAAGATGAAATTCAAACTAGAATATCTCTGAGTGAAAATTAAAAGCTTCTCATGTATTTATCACAACAGATGCAGATGGAAGGAAATCACAGCTGGAATGAGAATGCAACCAAGGAAAAATTAATGTGAAAAGTTTCAAGGAAGATTCTGTGGTGTTAGCTCCAGTAGGGAACTCTTCATATAGTTAAACTGAAAGCCCCAAACTGTTTGTATACAAAAACCTTGTGAATAAAATGGAGAATTAAATTAAAAGAAGCTAATGCAATTCACAATAAATTCCAAGGCAGAGAAAAGCAGGTTTACAATTAAGGTTTTGAACTCTGCTTTTAAAAAAACACAGGAAATTAGTTAGTGAGTTGCCTGAACAAAGGAAGTTGATGATTTCAATTCAGAGAAGACTCAGAACTATATTAAATTTAAAGCACAGCGTTACACTGCTGAGTGTGAGGTGGAGATCAAGGATGATCTAAACCTACAGTTTCTTAAAAGACTTCTGACACATATGAGACATGCAACAGCTGTGGTTCTTGTGTTTCAGTGTGGGTTTTAGTGCGCTTCAGGGTAATGGTCTAGTTTTGTGGCCTGTCACTTGCAGAACACGTGTGGATCAATCTTCATGGTTGACTGTGCCTAGAGCAACCTAGACAGTGCCCCATGTTCTTCCATTTCATCTTCCCAAGAATTTACCCTGGGTAACAGAGCGTCCTTCCACACAGGTTTTGTTAAAAAAATGTATTTCCATGGAACATTTCTGTTTCTGTCAGCCTGTGGTTTTTGATGAAAAAAAAATTCTTGTGTAAATCTGTTCAAACAGATTGAGTCTCCTTCAGACAAACTATAGATTCTCTGCTTATCAAAAGTAAACCTTTGAACTTACCAAGTCTTATTGATCACCAAACACGAAGTAAATCGCTTAGGTTTACTGGAACACTGGAATTGTTTTCTTCAGTTAAAGATTAGCTCTGTCAGGCTTTAGAGATTTTTTAAATCCTATTTTGATCACGTTTTTCAGATGCAGGTTTGAGTGCACACAGGACAAACAATTCAAATAATGTAGCAAATTCATTTGTAAAAATGTCATGCTTTTCACTGCCATGCTGTTCACATTCTGTCCACTCTTTCTCTCCTTTTCTTTTTCCTCTAGTTCAGCTGCCATCTCAGGGTGCTAAGAAGTTTAAGTCCCTGCCTTTAAATTCCCCAAGGACTGGTGCAGTTATTCTCCCACCAGCCTCAACCTCCAGATCCCAGAAAAGGGGGCATTCTCAGAGTCATTTGCTCTATCCCATCTTGCCTGGTCTTTCAGGAGAGCCTCTGAAACCAAGCTGTGTCCTACCTGCTATCCCAAGCCAGAAGAGATCTAACCCTGCAGAAGAGCTTCAGAATTCTCTCACCAAACCAGATGCTTAAAATTAACTCATTACACTGGCTTCAATCAGTTGAAATACATCTAAGAGCTTGCTACAAGATAACCATATAGTAAAATACCATTAACTTGCAGTAATGATGCTCTTGTGAACTAGAGTGTAAATGAACAAAACCCAAGAAAGGGTAGCACATCACAAAAGCTGCACTGTGTATTTATATAGGCATTTTCATTGTAGTTTTCATTTACGAAAATTACTAAATATTTAGTGTGCTGTAAATCTATTTTGTGAATGGAATACTCATAACATGCAATCTTGTTGCAGCAATGTGCTTTTAAGTCTTTCATAGAAAACAGGATCAAAGAGTAAGATTTTCTGCATGACTTAAAAGTCAGAAGTAGGGAAACAATCTGACAGGGGTTCTCTGTAGTTTGTAAATGCAAAGCTGCTGATTCTGAGCCTGTGTGCCATCAAAAATATCTTTTTAAAATTATAAGCTCAAAATAAAATGCAGTCTTAGAAAATAAGGGATTTTGGCTGTTTGGTTTTTGTATATTTTCTATATTGTAAGCTTGTAGGTTTTGAGAATTCAACAAGCTAAGTAAGTACAATGAAATGCTAATCCCTTTGGGACAGACAGGGCTATAGCACACCCGTCATTGCACTGACAGATTTACATCTTTTTCATTTAATTCTTCATATTCCTCAGTGACAAAAATGCAATTATGCTTTGTTATTTTCCTAAAATAAGGATTTCACAGTCGTGAGTTATGTGGCATTATTTCATCCCTTTGATCACCAAACTGAAGAAGAATATCTGTATCTAGACTGCTGTTCATTCAAGAGCCTTGGTGAGTGCTATAAGCCTTTGACCAAATATTTCACAAGACTGCCCTTTCCTAGAGGCCGACAAAGACGCCAGCCTGTACTTGTTTCAGGATTCTTACCTAAATCTTGCTGCTGTTGCTCTGGAGACTTCCCCACTTCTGATTACATAGGGGCTGTGGGCATTACTGTGGGTGGGGGGAAAGGGAGTATAGTCCCCTTTTGTAACACCTTCTATAACCCCATTTCTAGCAATCCTGTCCTACATTACGTCTCCATCAGCAGCTCTTTCAACCAAGATACAACATTTCTGCTTATCTCTAGATAATTCTTTATTAGCAGTACAAACATTTGTTTTGCCATGTCACAGTAAAAGACAAACCTGACGTGAAAGAGAAGATAATCATGTTGCAGTAGCTGAAGTTTCCAATCTCCTTGTGGTAATGACTGTAAATAGAAGGATGTAGAGTGGCTGTTACAGACAGCCCCAGAAAGAAAAAAGCAGAGCACAACAACAGCTGCTCTGATGCAACACAGGGAAGAGGGAACTTTTGCACACAAATAAAAGGATATCTTATTTTTAAACATCTAATCCAAATGTAAGGCTATAAAGCCGAAATACAACAAGTGATGTAATCCTCTAGCTTCTTGCTGAAATCCATGAGAGTAAAAAGCTCACTCATGTGCTTCGGCCTGTAGGCAATGTAGTCCCTAAGGCTAGATGGAAGAAATATTGCGTGAAAGGAGCATTCTCTACTAAAGAAAAATCCATTCTGGCATGCTGTGTTTGTACCTGACCAGACCTGCTCAGTCTAGTCTCACTGGAAAGTCCAGTCTCTCCTACAGTATAGCAGACTGGTATTTGTTCCACAGGTCCCTGAGCATTCCAGAGCCTCTGAGCTTCTCTGGAACTTCACCACTTGCACCCCCCACATTCTCTAATCTGTCTCCAGCCCTTTTGTACCTCTCTCTCCCTGTGGCCACACAAGAGGCAAGTGGTTCATAAGTCAGTTCCTAGAAACGTTCAAAATTCAGTGCAGGCCTTAAGCCACTATAAAACAATGTAGAGCAGACAGTTCTGGTGCAGACTGCAGAGAGAAGAAAGAAAAACTAATTCATACATCTCTGGCTGGCAGCAGATAAATCTCTATGTTAACCCTAAGTGTCAGTGTAGACATGACGAGAACGAGGTTTACCTTCACAGAATGAGAGCCCACAGTATCCGCTCTGGCAGACATTATTTATCTTTAGTTTAACACACTCTTGGGAATGGATTCAGTGTGTGGAAGGAAGAGAAGGCCAAAAGGCACAGCAAGAAAATCCCAGTGAGGTCAAATGTTGTATCTCCATTGCCAGTCTAGCCCTTTTGAGTGGGTAAGAAAATGGAGCTTTTTGCTATTAACTGGAATGCTTCAAAAGAGGCAGGCCACATGCTGCAACTCCATTTTTTCCTGCGTAGAAGGGGATCCTCATTGCTTTGACTGGCTTTGAGAGAGGGGGTGAATCTCTCATCTCCTGTGTTACCCTCCTGGTCCAGAGATGAGGATAGTCGAGGGCTGCCTAATAACAATCATGTAAAAGCTGTGGTGGCACCCATTTGTTTGCCAGCTGCGGTTCCATGCTGGAGACAAAGATACAGGAGCAGTCTGTGTTGGCTTTCCACAGAGGCTTGAACAGATTTCAAATGTTTCCAGTATTACAGTAAGAGAGAAAGGGAGACACATTCCCCCACGCCTTAGGCTAGACACTTCCATTCCCAGAAAGGAAGTAATCAGCTTTCTGGTTTTCCTATTCAGCAGTGCTTTGTTAATGCAGCATGGGTGGATGAAGCAAAATAATGAAAAAATTTTATCAAAGATAACACTGTCTTTCAAATAAAATTCCTTTAGAAATGCAGATTTTCAGGTGCAGCCATCTGAAGTTAGAAACACATTACCACTGCCACCTCTCTATACAATCAGTTTGCATGACAGAAGACATCTACTAACTGATTTTTTCCTATCATTTTCCTCTTATTTCCTCATCTTTTTCAAGGGAGGAATGCTGGAGTTTTTTCCTGGGTCTCCAATCAATGAAATAGATTCCTTTTTCAAAGGAAATCATAGATACAGCACTTACCTTAACAGAAACAGTCTTAAATGGATGGTAATCTGAACTAAGATCCAGGTCACTTTTCTATTGTGTTTCTTCTGCACACTGTCAATAAAGAAGTAGTTCACAATTTACCAAATACAGATATTTTAAAAATTAATGTTCACAGAAAGCAATAAAAATTATTCTCAGAAATGTCTCACCAAGAACTATTCTTATCTTTGGTATTTGATAGCAGATGTCCACAGTAAATAAACAAGTCAAATTAAATTGAAGTCTTTCACCTTCAGAGAAGAGTAGACTGTTGACTGCAGCATACCGCATGAAAGATACAAATGAACCAATACCTACTTAAGCTACACTGACCTCTTGTTCAGATCTTTCCTGGAAGATAATGGCAGGAGAGACAATAAAAGGCTAACACAGTTGATTAGCAATTGCCAAGAAATGTCTGGTCAGTAGGTCATGACAGAGACTTTTTTTCCTCTGTCTAGTGATTAAATATCTCTGGCATATTCTTCTGTGGCACTAGTTGAGTGTTAACTCCTAAAGTGTTGCAGTACTCGGCTGTCAGGAGAGTTTGGCTTGGCACAGAGAGCTAAGAAAATATATGTACATACAGGATACACTTTCTGACCAAAACACAATATACTTCCTCACTGGAACACACTTTACATTCCATCATTCTTATGAAGAGAATTTAAAAATGCTCTTAAAAATGGTGCAGTCTTTATTCCAGTGGGTCATTTAATTATACATAGATACTGAAGGGAGTGAGTGGTCCACTTTTCCAGTAAACTATGCCAGGAGGTTAGCATTACTCATTTAAAACAGAGAAAAATGGAAACATATGTAAAACAAAGGATCATCCAGTACTATGGGGATCTTTCAAAGGTTATTCTATTGATGAGCAGTGTCTGATATGCTGGTTAATTTTCTGATACAAACACCTAAAGAGGAAGCTATATCCTCTAAGATTCAGTCCTAGCAAAGCATTTTAAATACCCCTGCCACTGTTGAAGGTGGAGATTTCTGTCTCTTCATTCCAAACAAGCATCACCAAGAAAAAGTCTACACAATCTATATGCTTTTCCACTGCAGAACATAAGAAGCATCATAGTTAACACTCAGAGATATAAAAGCACAGCAACTTTCAAAACAATTCTAACAGGGTTGTAAGAGCTCACCTCTCACATCAATGCACTAAGAAAAGGCTTGGAGCAGCCCTCCCAGTGTGTCTCTGTAGTGATTTCGTAGTGATAATCAATAATCTATCAAGATTACAAGATTACATTGTGAAGATTGGCTTGGTAAGAGGACAAGTGAGGGGAAGGAAGATCTCCTGCTTACACACAGTGCCAAAAACTTCAGCTATTAATTTCAGGCTGTCAACTGAGCTGAAAGTAGCTTAGCACATATACTGAAAACTATGAAGGGAGACCTTCCCACAGTGCACTTAAATGATTGAAAAGAAATGGGACTGTATCTTTCATACCCGGAAGTTGAGGGTATCCAAGGTAATACAAGGAAGGAAAAAATTTACAGTCTCACCAGAAAGGCTATCCTTTACAGTTGTAAAGACTGCATTTTCAGTTTCTAAAATTTGCTAATCCTGTCCTGTTTCTGAAGTGACTACTTGTAGGAGAGGCTTGGAAATAAGGCAGAGATTTATTGCTAAGAACAGCTAAACCAAACTGTTAAATGATGACTTAACCCAGAGGGAGGCTCTGCCTCTCATTCTGTCCAACTCTTAGCATCAGACAGGTGTATTTCTTTCCTGATCTGGAGGTCTGGAGCTTCTTAAAGGTTTATTCACCCTCCAGCTGCAGATCCAACAAGACTAATTTATCAGAAAGAGTTGGATGCTTTTGAAAGTTCTAATACTTGAAACTAAAAATATCTTTGCACTTTGGCCACTCCTATTACATCGTCTGGTGTTTTTTCCACCTCTATGTTGTGATCTTACACAGATTTTCCTCCCACTGCTGATTTGGGCATTTTTTTTAGTTTGTCCTAGAAACTACAGGCTGAAGCCACTTGAAGTTTTTCACTGTCCCTGTGGTATTCCTCTCTCAGCTAGACGTTTTTAAAAGATTGATTTTCCTGTAAATAAATTTGCCTTCTTATTCTCATTGTGGATTCCAAGACATATCTTTGGAAAGCCACTTCTGATTTGCCATTGCTTAGGTTTCTTCATCAGACACAAAACCATGCCCACTGAATGGGTTCATTATAATTGATATACATGGAAATTTCCACTCAGAGATGTAGTGACTTCTGAGTGGCACAACCCATGAGCCCTTGCTGTCATTCTACTTCCTTCTGTTCTGTTGGGTTTTTTAATGACCAATGAATTTACGTTGGGATTTTATTGTTTTCACTCTTACATACATGCCTACTGTACAGTTAATCAAGTACTGTATTTATAGACACTTTAAACACACAGCTCAAGCCTCTCCTATAGTGTTCCTGGTGCAGAGTTCATACTACTTAGTTTCAGAAATACAAAAATCAATGTGTCAGGGTTTTCAGCAATATTACACCTTTCTATGGAGTAGTTATTGAGAATTCAGACACCACCTTCTTAACCATGGTAACTGTGGTTCAGAACAGCAATAAATACTTTCCTGAATTCTTTGTCATAAAGAAAATTTCATTTGACATCAATACTGTCAGATCTATCAACATCAATGTTATTTTTGTAAACATAAGATCAGCACATGTCAGACAAGTGCCAAAAGCAGAATGTAAAGTTGTGACAGGAACCAGGGTAAGCTCTTTATCTAAATGGAAAAAAGCAAGCACCAGTTTTTGCACACTTCTGGTGCTCTCTGGTAAGGTGGTAAACAGGAAGATAGTCTGCTTTCACAGAGGTTTTATTCTCCTCTCAGCTTTTATGTGAGGACAGCACCTGGCTACTAAGATCTATGGACATTTTGCAGCAACTGGGTGATATTTTAATATGTTCCAATGAAATTTAGCACTTAACAAAAAGTACTCACTCCATTAGTGAAATCTTCACAGTAGACTTGTGAATAATATTATCCTGATGTCATGTATGAAGAAACTAAGGTAGAAAGATTAGACACTAAAATTCCAAAAGTGGCTTCTGAGAACCACTGGAAGGCTATCTGACATGCTTAGGTGTTAACCCTCCAAAATGTGGCTGCTATTTTCCCTCCTTACAGGAACTTGCTTGTGATTGTTCAGTATTTATGACAATCAGGTGGAGAAATGCAGCAAGCAAATTAAGGGTGAAAAGGAAAGGTTATAAATGGCTCTCCTCAGGGCACAGTGCAGAAAGCCAGAGTGTGACAGCAGATCCTGGCCACTGGCCTATGCTTATTCTTGGCCAAAAGCCACCTTGGCCAGCTCAGCTGCAAAGCTCCTGCTGGGGAGTGTCTAGTAGTCACAATGCTATCACTGACAGTCTGAAAAGCAGCGTTACCCACGGCTATGGATAGTTCACACAGGATGCTGAGGATCTTTGCCAGGAACCTCAACCCCAGAACAGTAGTAAAGGACTTCATCTTCACAAAAATTAAGCACCAAACTTTTTCATGGCAGTTACTTTGTGTGATTACTGTCTGGGCTAGGAAAGGTGTAGAGCTGCATCAGATAAATTATCTGCCCGCTGAGATTAGCTCTTCCTCTTTTTAACTTGATCCTCCTTGTCCTCTTGTCTCCTCAATCTCTTTAGCTGATTGAAGAGAGCAGACATATTTTGGAGCCACAGCACCACACTGTCATCCTGAAGAACAGAAAAGAGATTAAACAAGCTAATTATACAAAGAGCATGTTCCAACTGCTCTCCTGACACATTTGAATTCTAATTGAACTCATTATATAATACGTATGGCAGGTTTTCTCCAACAGTCACTGAACTATGACAGAAGAGAGCTGAAGCCTTTCTCACAGAGAACAGTTTTGTTTCACATCCTCTAGCTAATCCAAATTGAAATGTTGCTGCCCTCTAGTACTGCCCATGGAGGGACACCAAATATGGCACATGGAGTCAGCACAACCTTTCTTGGTCAGCATTGCTTGGTAAATACCTCAACACATCATTTTCATCCATAAAAGATGGTGGGTGACCAGCACTTGGGAATGCAGACCTGCATTTACAGGTTAACCATAGGAAAGTGCTGGGGAGGCAGGAAGTTGTCATGTTCTCTGCTTGTAACACATGGAAAAACTCTTGCAGTAAAATCTAAATCATAAGTATCTTTGGTCTTTTCTTTGACTTGCCTGTAAGATTTAAAAGGCCAGTACTAACGTGCTTACAATTCTCTTTTGTCAGACAGCTCACTGTCTTTTGTGAGCTACACCAAAATCACCAGCTCAAACCACAGACGCCACTGGAGAACTATGAGTTCAGTTCTTACTGACACTTTGCTTCAGCCCGCAGTCTACTCTGAAAATTTCTTCTGTTACTGTGTCATCAAGGTACATGCAGCCATGGAAATAGAATCCACATTAGTGTTATTCCTTTGATTAATATTCTAAGCTCCAGAATTCTAGTTTAGTAACACAAATGTTCAGCTAAGTTCAACAGTTGGGCCAGTCCAAACTAACAAGTACAAATTGTTTCAAGTGGTGGCTGAAATTATCCCAGATTAAAGCATGTATAAAGCCTGTAGACTTCCCCCTCTGTACTAACCTTCACTTGTTTATCATCTGCTTTGAATATGTCATGACATGAGTAGAAGCTTTGCTTATCTCCTGGCTCATCTTCTCAAGTCTGACAGAACATCAAGCTAATTCCCACATTGATGTGCTTTTCTGCTTTTCTACAATCTGCAAGAGCGTGACAAATTCTGCATTCCACACAACACAGTTTGGGGTTTTTTTTCTGTTGGTTGCTATGCATAACCACATTGTGTTATTTAAGCATGTAACAGTATTACACTGTCAGTCAAGTTTATTTTTCTATCCCAAACATTGTTCAAGAAAACTTTTAATTCCTCAGCTGCTTGAAGCTGAGAGATGTCAGAGATCTGTGTCAAAATGTTCTCTAAATAGAGACCTTCAAAGAAATACCGCCACAGGTGTGAACTACTTCCTTTCACGTGTATCTACCAACAATCTCAACCCCAGAGTTAGTCTGAGAAACCAACTCTCAAGCTATTTTTAAATCTAATTTCATAACAGAAATTGTATCTCAGCTCAAGAGAATTTTTAGAGAGAAAAACATCCTAGTGAAGGGCCAAAGCCCAACTAGAACTTAATCTGGCTACTGCCATAAAGGACAGTAAAAAATGTTTCTATAAATACATTACCAACAAAAGGAGGGCGAAGAAGAATTCCCATCCTTTATAGGATGCAGGGGGGAAACATAGTGACAAAGAATGAAGAAAAGGTTGGGGCACTTAATGTCTTCTTTGCCTCAGTCTTTAAT
>NW_009916717.1:0-1347 GCF_000696875.1 Nestor notabilis | reverse complement strand
GGCTGCATGGCGACCTCAGAGCAGCCTTCCAGAATCTGAAGGAGGCCTACAAGGATGCTGGGGAAGGACTCTTCATTAGGGACTCTAGTGGTAGGACAAGGGGTAATGGCTTTAAACTTAAACAGGGTAAGTTTAGGTTAGATATAAGGAAGAAGTTCTTCACAGTGAGGGTGGTGAGGCACTGGAATGGGTTGCCCAAGGAAGTTGTGAATGCTCCAACCCTGGAGGCGTTTAAGGCCAGGCTGGACAGAGCCTTGGGCAACATAGTTTAGTGTGTGGTGTCCCTGCTCATGGCAGGGGGGGTGGAACTAGATGATCTTACGGTCCTTTACAACTCTAACTATTCTATGATTCTATGTTATAACATGCCAAGCTTCCTTTTACATTGCAGAGGTTTTTTTACCTCAGATTGTCTCTTTCGGAAATCTCTTGCTTGATGTTTTTGTGATTATGTTTGGTTTTTTCCCCCTCAGCTTTCATTGCATTGATGGCTTATAATCACCCTGTGATTATTAAATGCATTCAGGTATTTCTTAAGTCTTTTTTCAGCAATGACCTTCTGCAGAAGTTCTCATTATAAGTTCTGAAGTGTGCAAACTTGTATTCAGCATAACTGAAATTCAACCCATGCCTGTAACTCCAGCTCTCAAACTCATCTAGTTCTTCCTGTATGACCTACCAAACTTTCTCTGAACTAATGATGGCCTCAAACAGCTTCAGTATCAGTAAACTTCATTGAAAAATGCCCCATGGGTGTGTCAGTTGTGTTGTGAAAACACCAAGTAAGAGAAATTCCAAGGTTTCCTCTCTATCTTTGAAGCTTTCCCTGGTAAAATCCCAACATGACAGTATTTTCTTTTTCAGTACTAGACATAATTTCCTCTCTGAAATAATGACAACAACAAGCAAACAAACAGAAAAAAATAAATGAAAAATAAAGCCATCAGATTTTCACATTGTGTGATCACAAAGATCACACAGATTGGTCTTTGCGGTTTTATTTTCTTCTCCAGCTTCAACAGCAAATTATGATATGGGGCATTTTGTCAACGACTCCATGAAATTCAGGTGGATAAGATCCATCATAGTAGAGTCTAGAAATTAATTTTTTTGAACAGATACTTACTGAAGATAGATATCCTGTGGCATGACCCATCTTTGATAGGTCATATCACATTTTGCCCTATTTTCCTTTTGCTTCTTCAGCTTTTTCTCAGAAGTTCACGATTCTCCCTGAAGCCATTCACGCTACTGAAGATGTAAAATTTGCCATTGTTGCCCAAGCAATTAATCTGCTTTCCTCTGTTTCTCTCCCCCTCTATATAGAATCATAGAATAGTTAGGGTT
>NW_009916716.1:0-4020 GCF_000696875.1 Nestor notabilis | reverse complement strand
CATCAGGGACTGCAGTGATAGAACAAGGGATGTTGGGTTTAAACAGGGGAAGTTCAGGTTAGATATAAGGAAGAAGTTCTTTACTGTGAGGGTGCTGAGGCACTGGAACAGGTTGCCTGAACAAGTGGCAAATGCTTCCTCCCTGGCAGTGATCAAGGCCAGGTTGGACAGAGCCTTGGGTGACATGGTCTTGTGTGAGGTGTCCCTGCCTGTGGCAGGGGTTTGGGACTGGGGGATCTTAAGGTCCCTTCCAAACCAAACTATTCTATGATTCTGTGTATCCAGAGTGTTAAGTGACAGGAAACAGTTTACTGATCAGTTTAAGAAGCGATATGAATTTGGGAGCTCGACTCCTGATATATGTCTCTTAACAAGCTGTTTCATGACCATTATTAGCAGGCTAAAATTTTTGTGCTAGCTGTAATGCCCAAAAGAGAGAGTGTCAGAGTTACATGATGCTGGGCTAAGTGTGTGTCTGTAGAATACAAGGGTGAAAAGCTAGCAGAGAAACACAACCCAGCTCTTAGGGAAAAACAGGTGATCAAGCCTGCAGTTCTTACTGAGTCTGGCTCTGAAATCTTTTACATGCATCTGTCCATTTGATAATCTCTACTATAAATGGTTTTCATGCCGTAGGGATGATGAAGGCAGAATAGATTTTAATCCCCCTGGAAAGTGAAGGCTATTAGAAGTTAATTATAACACCTCATTTTTGAAGGAATACAAGTGGGACTTTATAACCTTAATGACCACAGGTGTGAGTTCTTGTTCAATTTGTAACTCTGCAATTATTCCCAAATCTCTCAGGATTAATATTCCAGTTGATCCAGTGTTATTGAAATGTTTCTTCTTCCTGTGGACTCTTTCAGCAGTTGGCATGAAGATGGAGAGGAGATTTTGATGAAGAAAAATCAGTCTTTTATCGTGCCCATATGTAGACAATTTGTTAAGGTAAGACCAGCTTACCCACTCCTGAAGGAATTCTTTTATGATCTGCTATCCTGTGAGGGCAGACCAGCTTCCTACTCCATGTACTGTATGCTGTTGCCCATCTTGTGACCAACGGCTTTTCATATAAAGGCTTGTTGATCTGTGACATCCTGTTTCACTTTTCCCACAGCATAATGATCTTTGGGCCTCCTGGGAAGAAAGCATTTCAGTAACGCTGGTGGTGGGGAACAAGGTAGTCTGCAAAAAAATTAAGGTGGTAGCTACACTTGAAATTTCTTGCAGTTTCTATGTAATTATATTAGCTGTTCCATAACAACTATTGCTCTAGATACTCATACTGTAGTGTCATCTTGTTATTAACCTGCTGTGTCAAAGCACTGGCAAGTTTTGAACTTGAAAGCTCAGCATCCTGGTCAAATTATGTTCTGCCACTACACTGTATATTGTCCATAAGCAGTCTGTATGACTGTGTATACATTTTGTGTAGTCTGTCCAGCTGTAAAAGTGAGTAGAATGAATGCTGTTGGTTTAGTCAAACTAACTGTCAAGTAGTCATTTACTTCCCATTCCTCCATCCTGTTTCTGTAAGCTACTGCCATGTCCAAAACACAGACAGCATGAAATGCTCACAACAGTGTACTATGACCCTTGCAGGGGAAAAGAGCTGTGGCAAAACTACATCAGACTGTATGAGAACCAAGGAGGTAAGGTTACAGGTCCTGACAAAGAGGGACAAGTTGAAACCAAGCAGACATTTCTCCCTGATCTCTCAGGGAGTGAAAGAGGGAGTGACTCTATGGATTGTCACTTCTTGGCTTAAGTCTCAATGGGGGTGAGAGAAAAATACACTCAGAGCTTGCCCTAGGCAAGGACAGATGCTGGGCATGAAAGCTTCTTTCAGAGCAGAGAACTGTTACTTGCTAGAAGCTTCTCACCGTTACCACTATTGCTGTAATAGTCATGTTGAGATGGAAAAGACAGCAGTCACAGGTCCTGTCACAGGAGAGTTATCAAGAAAGCAAACCCACAATTATAGGACCTCCTAAGTCAGTAGTTGTAGATATATCTTCATGTTTTATAGCCCTCATAGCTTGTCTTCCATGAATTTACCCAGCTGCTTTTTGAGAGCAGTTATACTCTTCATAATCTGAGTATGTGGCACCTGGTTTACTTCAAATCCATTGTTCCCAAAGGTAGGAAATAATGTATAGCCATTCCCCATTCACTTCTGCATATCAGTCATGATCTTTTATGCCTCTGTTGCCCATTCCCCACCATTGTCTTTTGTCCAAGCTGAAGACCCCAAATCTGTTTATTCTTCCAGAGATCCGATTATTGTGCCTTACTCTCTCATGCTCCAGCGCAGGGGAAGGGAGGTCCTTCCCCATAGTGTAGCACAAGTTTAGTCTCTGTACCTGTTCTTAGAAAAGCAGCTCTCCCATTTGTGCCTTGCAGTGACTAGACAGCCCTGCATACACGCCTTTTCCCAGAGGGGAATGAAGTCCAGAAGGCTCAACTTTTCACTAACCAGGAGAATCTCACGGGTATACGAAATCTTTTCCAGCTGCAACCACAAAGGCCACCAGCTGTCTGCATAGCAGAATTTAAATTGAGACATTTCTGCTCATCAGAATGAGCAGGAACAAGTAATGACTACTGCTGAAGGACAGCCTAGTGGATAGGCAACATACTTGTGAAGGAACATGTTCCTGTTGTTGAAGATAAACCTATTGTCTACCTGTAAACCCACTCTGAAAGCAGCATTACAAGCAGGAGTTAAAGCAGTGGATTATTCATATGGAAATGCAATTGTTTGTAGGCACAAGACACCTTGGCACAAAAAAAATCATGTAACGTGCAGTCAGTCTTGAATTGAGAGAAATCCAAATACGAGTCATTGTTCTAATTTATTTGCCTTGGAGACGAGTATTACCTTCCTCAGGTGAAGAAGAGAATAGTAGCTGGGGAAACAACAGAAAAGATGTTGAATACTAAATGCAGACTCTTCATTCATTCCTCTTGGCCTGGGCAATATTTTCTTCCTCTCTTCCTCAGATCCTGGTCAATGTTGATAGCTCAGTATCTTGCCCTGGGGACAGGGAACTGAGACACAGAAGAGAACAGGCACATTGTATATGGAGGGTGAGGCATTGGTAGTTCAGTGCAGTTTCCATTTGTCCAATGCAAATTACTTCCCTCTCTTCAGCATTCTCCAAAACAGTATCTAGCATGATCGTTAACATTGTAATGGGCAAGGGCATTGCATAGCCATAACTGTGTTTTCTCATGATCTTAATTATTTCAAGGTAAAATAGTATTTGTTCTGCAGTTTCTTTCAAACGAAAGCATCTCCTTTGGCCGTAACCCCTTTGATTACTGAGGAAAGTGCTGCTCATGACAGATGCACAAGGCTGCAGATGAAGATATGGGTGCCTAGGCCTGTGTTCAGTGGTGTAGGGTTATGGCATTCCCTTAGCCCAGATCCCGGGAGAGCTGAGCATCTAAAATGCTGAAGTCTGCACTTACAGTGTGGCTCAGGGCCCATTGACTCCAGTGCGCCAGGCTCACCTCCTTGATGGACCTTCGGCACTAAGGCTTACGCTGTCACTCATGCACTTGAGCTTCACCAGCTTTGTGCCTCTCACCCAAGGCTGTCTGGGATCTGGGTGCTTTCTGATCAATCTAGTACCTGTTCCTGGAGCACTGCTAACAAACTGAAAGGCCTGGGTGCTTATGAATTGCAGCTGTGGGAAGGAGAGGAGGACAGAGTACAGCTTTCCCACAGCACTCTGGTTAGAGCACTCGGAGGTGGGTACCAGAGAACGGGACCGAGTGGCCTTCAGTGGCTCCTGAAACCCCGAACCCCTATTTTCCACTGCTCGGGAGGTAGTTGAGTGACACACGGACCCGCCTGGGGCTCCTCTCAAAGCTCCCCTCTCCACGCTGCACCCCCCCAACACCCAAACCTCCCGGGAGCAGAGGGGATGCCACCCCGTTGGGACCTCAGCCTCCCAAGGACACCTTTTCCCGTGGGGCCCCGTCCCGCAGCGGCTTTGCCCGGCTGCCCCC
>NW_009916715.1:1356-15089 GCF_000696875.1 Nestor notabilis | reverse complement strand
CTCGGTGGGACTGGACGGCCCCGCAGTACGGCGGAGGTGACCGGGCGGAGCAGGGTTACGGTAATTTCCTGAAGCAATCTGGGTTTTGTTCGTGTAAGAAAGGAGAAATGCTCGATGAAGTTGCATCCTGCAGTTGCCCAGGTTGGTTACTGTAAGGGTTCAGACCCGCTGCTGGTGGTGTCCGCTGTAGTCGCTGTGTGCACTGGCATGGAAGCAGGGGGAAAACGGTGGTTTTGATCATCCAGGAACATTGAGAGTTGGGGTACGCTTGTCACAACATGATGTCAGAAAACATTGGGTGTTTTGGGCGTCCCAGTCTCTGTCCCAAGGTGTCCCTCCTTCTCTTTACTCCTGTGCAATGGAGGACAAACTCAAACCCTCGGCCAGGTCTCTGGTCAGAAGTCACAAGATGAGTGAAATCTTGGTGTTTGAAAACAGGGTTGTTGTGTATTACTTGGTTTAGAGCCTAGAATTTTCGTGTCTGGTATTCTCAAGCTTTTCTCCATAACCCAAAGGGAAATAACAGAACTTTATTTTTTTCTTAGTGAAAGCTGAGATTAACATTTAATCATCCTCCCCTTGAGAAGCTGAGGTTTTAGGAGCACTGAATGTTGACCAACTTACATTAAACTGTTCCGTTTGGACAGACAACAGTGCTTTAAGTGGAACTTTGAAGAAGTTTGACTGTGGGAAATCACGGGCTCAAGACCAGTGGAGAAGTCTGCAAAGAGACAAAAATCCAGGAAAGGAATGAAATCAGAGAAAGATGAGACCACATGGAGGTCTGGCCCGTGGAAGTAGATACTGTACTTCGGCCCTGTGTAGAGGCTGTAGAAGATACTTGACTGTTAACAGCTGACACACTTTTAAACCAGAAGGAGAGCTGGAAAGAGCTTTGTTGCTGAGCGCTGCCCAGGTGTGGCTGTAGTGTTAAATTCAACACTGGTCTTCCAGAGAGAGGAGTATGTTGATTTTGTGTTCCTTAGCTCACCAGCCATTGCTGGAGAACACACTGTGCTTTAGCCTTCACCACTGCCATATGTCCTCTTACCTCCATCGCTTTGTCTTTTCAGCATTCTTGAGTTGTTCTTCCTCGGTCCTCCCCCTCCCCAGGTGGTCATCACTGAATCTATGATTCAAAGATTTGGGTAAAGATGAGAGGAACAGTACAGAGAGTACAGAGAAGGCACCTGAAAGTGAACTCTAAAGAGCAAGACAGGGTTTTGTGGAAGGTAAAGTTGGCCATTATTCTTTCCTGCCCTGTGCCTCAGTGTCCAGGGTAGGGGTAAAAACCCCTTCCTGCCATACATTTGTGCTACTGTCATGCTGCTCCACCACCTCAGAGCCTGGCATTCCCTAATCAGCTGCTGCTTTTGCTACCTGCATGTAGCCTGTTGCTCCTATGCACCAGCTTCTGTCTTGATGACCATGTGGAGAGTGTATCTGTGGTGAAGGTGCAAAATCCCTAAATATTCACTGTAGCTGGACAATATGTATGGGCAAGTGGCTCTATATATTCATCTGTGGTAGAAAAGGGTCTCACAGGGTCGTCGTTTCCCCCATTCATTTCAATTAAATATTCTCAGGGAGTAGGAGTAGTGTTTGGAGCTGGAAAGAACCTGAAAGATAACTTAAAAGAGGCACATATTGCTGCATTACTTGCAGTGAAAGTTCTTCCCCCACCCTCCCATCTCCTTCCTTGGAGGAGGAGATACCCCAGCAGAAACACAAAAGGCTGGAGGAAGAAGCTCAGTATTGCTGAGATGGTACAGGCCCCAGCTCCTGTGCTGTTCCTTTCCTCCTTTGTCACTTACAGCTTTTCCTAGTCACCAGAAGGGGGTCTTGAGACAGATCTGTGGCTAGCAGACCTTCTTCCCTATGCTGCAGCAAGGAAAAAGAGAATATGGAAAGGGGCAGTGGCATTATGCTTTGGCAGTTTTTCATCAGCTGAGCCCTGATTTGGATCCTAATTCTATTCCACACCCTTATGAGAGAAAGGAGATTTAATGACAATCCAAACAAGCATGCAGCTTTTTGAGCAATGAGGTGAAACAACTGGTAAATACAAAACACATCTCACTTGTGACAGAGGACTTATAATAAACAGAAGTAGGCATTCATCATATTCAAAGTTTCTCAAAAATAGAGAATAAATGCAACAGTTCCACAACAGAAATTGACTAACTTATAAACACCTCTAAGAGGAATTTTAAAGACAAACCTAGGCAACCTTAAACACAGTTCTTGTAATATCAGCCATGTTACTAGAGAGGTAATACATAACCATGCAGAACATGTACAAGTCTGACTATCTTGTAATTCAAACATCTTTCTGTTGTATAGGCCCGTATCTTTAACACAAAAATGTTGCAGAAACACTTATTAGTTCTGGTGGAAGTTTAGAAGATGGAAGAGACCGATCACTCCATATCAAAAACAACCAAGTGTAGAATATTTTGAACAAGTGATATCTTTATGTGTAAGAATCTGTCTTGGGACAGTGTAGACTAAATAGAAATGCTTGAAAAGCAAGAAATGCTTCCCTTTTTTAGGTCTGGAAAGTTAGAAAACTACCCTTGAATTTATTATTTATGTGCTGACTAATACTAATCAAATTTTGGCTAATTTGTTTGTTGTTTGTTTCCATTTTGTTTTAGAGGAGGATGGGACAGAAAGTCCAGATCTGAATAATAGGAAGGAACTCTTTCATTAAGGGGCTGGTTTTTTTGATGATAGCCATGTGAGGCTGCTTTGGCAGAGCTGAAATACTACATTAGAGATGGATTAGCAGTCAAATCTGCATGATGAAGGTAATGAATTGTTTGATTCCCTCCTATCAGGTGTATGTATGTATATTTCTACTCTCCAAATCCTTTCCAAATTTGTGGTTACTGGAAACCAACTCATAACAAAGAACAAAGGAAGAAAGAATAATTTAGAACAATGGCATTTTCCACAGTACCAACTAAATAAGCACTTGAACAGGCACCTGCACATGCTTGCAACTTTCAAAAGATGGATGAAAAACAACAGTCCTCCTTAAATAGCATTTCTAGAAAACATTCGACAGATACAGGGTTTGTGAGCAAATTACATTGGGCTGCAATTCCATCACCTTATGCAGAGGATTTTAGTAAAGGGGTGGAATATGAAAAGCCAAAGCTTGGCTGGAGTTGCAACTGAAAGAGAATGTGAAGGGCTACAAAAAGGGTTTTTACAGGTACATTGACAGCAAAAGGAAGGCAAGGGAAAATGTGAGCCTGCTGCAGAATTGGGTGATTGACCTAGTGAAAAAGGTCAAGGAAAAGGCCAAGATATTCAAGGCCTCCTTCACTTTGGTCTTTACAGGGAAAAAAACTTCCACATCTCCCAAGCTTTTGTGGCTGTTAGTAGACTTTAGGGAAGGGGGACTACCCACAGTAGAGTAGGATGAAGTTGAAGTCCAGTGAATCAAACTGGTTATATACAAGTCCTCTGGACTAGATGGTATGCATTTGAGCATTGAGGGAACTGGCCAGTGTTACTGTGTGCTCGCTCCCTGTGACATTTGAAAGGCTGTGGCGTTTAGAAGACTGCCCATGACTGAAAAAAGGCAAATGTTAGGCCTTTAAGTTTAGTTATGTCTGACCCCATGTCACTGACTTTGGGCTTAGTGAACAAGAGGAAATCACAATATGCCATTTAAGCTTGGCTTTTTTAGGCCTCTTGATAGCGTCGTCCTCAGTAACCTTGTAACTGGGGAGATATGGATGGGGTGGGCAAACTGTTTGTGTGAAAAACCAGCTGTACCACCAGGCTTGAAGGGTAGCTCCTCATTGGTTTGAAGTCTGACTGATGCCCAGTTAGGAGGGATCAGGGATCGATACCAGAGCAAGTCCTGTTCGATATGTTCATCAGTGACTCAGATGGAACAGAATGCACTCAGCAAATTTTCAGCAGATCTCCACACCAGACTGGGGAGATGAGTTGACCTACTGGGGACCACAACTGCCATTCAGAGTAGCCTTGGCAAGCTGCAGGAATGGGCCAGTGAGAGCATTGTGATGGTCAACAGACAAGTGCAAAGTCCTGAACATGGGACAGGCTATCCTCATGCAGTGCTGCAGGCTGACTGCCAACTGGCTTGGGAGTAGCCCAGCAGAAAAGGGCCTGGCCATCCTGGTGGACAAAAGTTCAGCATGGGAGTTCAACACCTGCAGAGCTGCATTAACAATATACCCAACAGGCATGTGCTCCTAAGGTCTTAGGGGCTGGAGCACATGATGTCCAAGGAGAAGCTGAGGAAGTGGGTTTGGCTATACTAGGATCTAATTACAGTGTTCACCTTCTTAAGGGGAATTATAGAGAAGATGGTGCAAGGCTTCTGAGTTGTGCAGCAACAGGACAAGAGACAAAAGTGAGAAGTTGCACCCAGAGAAGTTCCAACTGTGGGTAAGAAAAGTTCAAAGTGAGGATGGCCAAGTACTGGAACACATTCCCAGAGTGACTCTGGGCTTTCCATGATGGAGATATAACTAGACTGGACAAGGCTTGGAGCAACCTAGTTTAGCTTTGAAGATAGCCCTGTTTGGAGCAGGAGGTTGACCTGCAAAGAATCTTGCCCAACTTTAACTTTACTGTGATTATAAATACTTCTGCGAAGAATCCCTGTGGTATGAGGGAACAATATTGATGACTCAGTAACTGTCATGTTTTGGAGGTTACTGATACTATGTCCCAGAGTTCCAGTAGGAAACCTTGTAGGTGAGCTCATGTGGCAAGGATAAGTGCGTTAGTGCTATTGTAACCTAGTTAAATATTAGGTAATAACACTGTCTTCTGTCCACCAAATTCGTGTACATACACTGATGCTGACCTCTGCACTCTCCTGGGCAATCACAGCATGGTGTGGTAACAAAAATAAATGTCAGAAAGTGCTGAGGATACCATGTGGTACAAAATGTCCTGTTCCATACAGGATGTATCGTATTATATGGTCAATACAATTTCTCATAGGAAAAGAATACGTATGGCATGGCTTTCCCTGTATTTCTGTTGTCATCAGTATCTTTCTGGATGTGCAGGATGCCATGTATTGGGAGAAGTCAGGCTTCTCTGCTTGGTCAGATAGAACATGCATGTGCAAAAGGTCTGATGCCAGTCTGGTACTCACTGTACAACTTCTCTGAGCATGCACAGCATGACAATATTACATATGCTGTGAATCTGACATGTCAGACTTGCTTTGCATGCATGATTTATCTGTCTGGGGCTATCCTATATATCAGCCTGCAAAATCTGGCTGTGTATACTGTGGTATATCACTCATCTTCAGATACGTTAGGAGGTTATGTGTAGCCAGGATTTGGAAAGATGGTAGGCCATCATTTCAGTGCTTCAAGGAGATGTTTCCACACTTACAACAAGCAGAATTACAGTGTAGTTGGACTTTTGGGTTTTGGTTTTTTTATTTTCCTTCACATCTTGATAGGCATAAATGTTCACTCTAGCAGTTCCTAAATCCCCTTCTGGCCATTGTGTGCAGCAGGAGCTGGCAGGTATTCCACAGAAAAGCCTTGCACTGATTTTGTCCCATGGGGCTTTCCAAGCCCGTTGTTTAAGAGCGTCTCTTGTAGTCTGTGTTCCTTAATATTTGTGTGTTGGTTTCATGTCCAGGTCTCAGATGGGTTATCGGTGTTTTTGTGTGAGATTAGATTTATCCTTCTATTGTTGCAGTTATTTTACTTTTCCTACTGGAGGGCCGCTCCCCTGCCTTTTACTTCTTGCTGGCTCTCAAGGCAATTGTTATTTCAGGCTTGTTGATTGTGTCTGCCAACTCCCACATAGCTCCTAGAGCCTAACCCTGAGTGGGGTAACACACCACCTTCTATTGCCTACTCATTGAATCAGGACCTGCCTCTCCCCAAAGGACATGTACACTAGTCCTTTCTCTCTGCTTTTCTGTTTTCTCTAGAGGATTACACTGCAATGAGCTCTTACACCTGGAACTAAACTTTCAAGACTGGGCATGTAGACTGTAGTATCTCATATCCACTCTGGAATGGGCAGAGAGGGGAAATTATTATGTCATCACCAGCAGATTATATTTTAACATTAAGCTTATGAATAGCTCCTTGGAGCCCTGGGATTACTTACGGGTTTTTTTTTTTCCTTCTTAATCAGGAATACGTGGTTTTCCCAAGCTCATGTTTAAAAGCAAGTGAACCACCAGATCCTCCTTACTTGCTTTGGACAAGAGAGTAAAGGTTAATGTCACAAGAATGTCATTACTATTTAAGTGGCCCTTATTTTAAGGGATATCACTAGGTTTTGTAGCAACTGTATCTTTGCTTATAGTTTAAAATACAGCTTTCTGTACAAGCTTCTCCCTCGTTGTTGCATAGTGTTTACATCAGAAATAGACAAAATTAGAGAACGGAGTCCTTCATGTGGCTCCATACATTTACCTAGTAAAAAGCCTTCACCACTTCATCTAATTTGTAACTGTTTTCCAGTACATCAGCTCTGGCACTTACTCTTGTACTTAAGACCTCATTAAGTTTCAAATAGCTGCTGTAATAAAGAACACAAGACACCACCAATAGCCCAGCACAAAAGTGCTTCTTCTGCATGCTTGAAAAAGAGTGTTGTTCCAGAACCACATTGGCCTGAGATGCAGGAGGGGAAAACAGAGTCATGGCCCAAAGAGCATTGCATTTAAACTCTCAGAAGGACACTCATGCAAGACAGAAGCTCCTTCTGAGCTAACAGTAAGAAGTAAGATATTAGACCCATGTGATCCCATGACCTTTAAACACTACATTATGATTTGCGGAAGAGTTCATTCAGATCCTTTTCTAAAGGCTCATAGTGCCTTATAGTTTAATATTTTTTGTCTTTGACTAATGTATTCGGGTCTTTGGTACTAAACCAACCTGATATCTCAAGTAGAAAATGTAATATTCCCCAATTTTCTAAAATGCTTGGTTTTTTGAAGAGGGTAAAATCAGTGGGATATAGGCAGACACTGACACTTGTTTGGGGTGAGTAATACACTTTATTTGAATCTTTGCCTCACAAATAATACAGGAATTTCAAATACATGTAGATTAAACTTTTATGCTTTTGTGGCTTCTCTCTTAAGGAAGACTGCCAAAAAGGTTTCTGAAGCATGGCATGGTAGGTAGGTTTTGCTGACATTCATTTGACTGCATTACTCATCACCAGTTTGACTAATGGGAAGGACACCCTGTATGTTGTCATTACTATTTTTATCCATCAGCACAAGATGATACACTATACATCCGTAGAATTTTCAGATTAATTCCTAGTTTTCTATAAATACTAATACCTTCTTTGTAAGCAACTCCTATTTAGTAACACTTCTTCACAATGCCACATCTGAGAGACAAGTGTGTCCTGTTGGAAACACTCAGAGCTGGGAGGCACAGTGGGAAGTAGTTCCAGCTGGAAGGAGGAAAGGGAAGTCTTCTAGGTGTATGTCTTGTGACTCTTGGGCCTAGCTAGAATCTAATATATAAAGTTCATTACATAGTAAAGGGTAGTCACTGCTGCTCAATTAGTTTGGTTGCTTTAAAAACATGCACATTCAGATATTCAGCTTGTGCTGATTTATGCTTTGCCAATGGACATGTATCAGTCTTCTCATTTCTGAAGATGTTTTCATCATGGGTTGTCAAGTTCAGTTGTCATTTTTATTTGCCATTTCTGTTTGTACAGATCAGGCTGCAAATTCTTCTTTCGTTTATTTTAGAGGTTTTCATAGGCAGGAATCCTCAGTACTCTTGTATTGTGCTGCGTGACACTGACATGCAAATAAGTAACACTGAAACTTGGAAGAGTGTTAATTAGAAATTATTATAACCTGACTTGGCATTATGGTATCTTGCCAAACTGGCTTTTTATTCTTACGCGTGTCTGATTTGTGTTTGTGGTGGAAAGCTAATGATTTCATGGAATTGTTTGGCTTAATCCTGCTTTCTTTACACTGCAGAAGTTTTATGTGACGAAGAGTAAGTCACGTATCAGAATGAGGTTCACTGTATGACTCGTGGTGATTATCCCAAATAATATTTGGTATAGATTCCTGTTTTAGTAAGTACAGTCGATAATACATTTGGCCTGTTGTTTGTTTACTTAAATGAGATTTACATTAGTTTAAGACTGGCTACACCTATGTGATTCCACTGGCTTCAGTGCAGGTTTTTTGTAATTCTTATTGGTGCGAGGTCACAGTAGGGTCCACTGAAATAAATCAGCATTTATGGAATGACATAATTAATCAACAGCAACATAAGACCCAATTTGTTGTACCTTCTGATCACATTACCATCCTTGTATCTCTGCAGAAGAAGAGCAATTTAGGCCTCTGTGAACAAGAAGGATTGCTGTGTCTAGCTGGACCAGAATCTTACTTAAAGAGGTCCCTCAGTTAAAAGAGAAGCCAATCTTATCTTTACATCTGTATTCTACACAGACATCAAAAGGCTATTTCTTAAAGTCTTTGAAGCGAGATGGGTCTAACATTTGGCCTACTCCTCCTTCCAGCACCCACAGGGCCACTGGGCTGTGGGCTGGGGCTATGGAAGTGGCAGGTCTCCTGCCTTAGCCGGCCTTCCCAGCTGCTTGCTGTGCTAATTAAGCTGGGGTGGAGTGCCCTGATGACACACCTATGCAGCATCTTGTTTTGGAGTTAGTTGGTAGGAGTGCTGTGCTGAGCTGTGCAGTCATATCCTACATTTAACTACAGGTTTATATGAGTAATAAGTCAAGTAGCTAAACCAAAGTTGTTAAGAATATTTAGCACAGGTGATGCAAATACCAAACACTGTGGGACCCCACTCTGTGGCCAGTGCTGTGTTCAGTAATTGTCAGCATGGTTTGGCATATGGGGTTGTGAGCAGCACAGGAGGATTCTCAGTATGATGCATCATTCTGTCTTTTTTGCATCTCCTGTTTTGAGTAATTTTGCGTAATATTTCAGGAGGAATTCCTGGAGGTTATTTTTTCTGCTTCTCTAGGAAAGTATGTAGTAGTAGCCACAGTCTGACATTACATTATATTGCATTACTTCTGCAGTATTTTCAACATCCATGAACCAGTAATCCCTACAGGCCCAGGCAAAGTGAACCCTATTTTTGCAGATATTTAGTACAAGCATAAAATGAATGTCTGTCCATGCCCCAGTAAGCTTACAGTTTAGAAAGAGGAGACAAAATTGGAAAGTAGCATAAACAGAACAGTATGAATAGAGGGGATTCCACGGTAGGTTTTTTCTTGATGTTGGCATCAGTCTTTCAAACTATTGAAAAGGAAGTTATTATTGAGAAGCGGTGGGAAGGGGAAAGGGAAGACAAATAGCGGCCCAATAGTGTGAAGGGAAAGGGTAGAAAGAATAAATTTGAAACAGAGAAGCTTTTGGTAACTGACTTCATAGAATTAATACAATAGCAAGGGGAGAAAAAGCCCATGGTCGAATCACATCAGGAGTCAGTCCAGAATTTCCAAATAGGTTGCTGATGCTTGCTGGCAGCTTTTAACTTCAGCTGGAAGAAAAGAGCCTCTTTTCTCCACAAACCAGAATTAATCTGTAACGCTTTTCTCCTCCAAATCAAGTGACTTGTGTTAAGGGAGCAGCTTTCAGACAAGCACCCTGGATCAAGTCCTGTTTGGGTACAGTGGAAGATTTCCAGCTGTATTTTAAAGCACCATTCACCTCTTGTGTCTGAACTGTTAATTTGCAGTGGGGTCACTCCCAACTTACACTACTGCTAGGACATTAATGGTCTAAGTAACTGCACCTGCTATGTTAATGAAAGTGTGCATAATAGCTCTAGTAATTTAGAAAATTAGGTATTGTGTTGGGGTGGGGAGCAGGAGAGAAGGGTATAAGGGGTGAGAACTTGGTCAAAAGAAATATAGATTTCAGCTCACTTGCTGTATTATTACCACAGTGTTATCAGTGCTGCCAGTATAATGCTTTCAGTATTTTACTGGCTGTATTCAGCTTTGCAGTTGAATGTGTTGAAGAGTGAGAGGGCTTTTTGAGAAGGAGAGAGAGAATTGGAATAATGTTAATTACAAAAATAAATAATCCTCCCTATTCTTTTGACGGCAGTGTTTTAAGATTGTGAGACCAATCCCTAATAGGAGATAGGCCATTAGACATCACTGAATCAAAATCACAGGAAAAGAGGACTGGAAGGGACTTTGAGCAACCCATTCCTTGATCCAGTCTGCAAACACATATACCAGCATGAGTCCTGATAAATATTTGTCTAACCTGTTTTTGAAATCCTTCACAGCCTCCTCATGCCATCTATTCAAGTCTTTAACTATGCCTCCTGTTAAAAAACCATTTCTAACGTCTAATCTAAACCTCCCACCTGCAGTTTACACCCATTACTTCTTATCGTGCCATGCTGGGCATGAAGAACAGCTTAATTCTCTTCCTCTCTGCATCCATCTTTTATGTATTAGATAATGCTTATGTTCTTTTGAGTGTGCCTTTTTGTGTACATCTGGACTTGGATGAAAATAAAGGTAAAAATAAGGGTGGAAAAAATACATTTCTGGCTGAGACAGTCATTTTAGCCAATGAGGCAGCAAGTGTCTGAAATGGCAGAGTTGGAAAACGCTGGGCAGGGCAGGGTGATTTGCTTAAGGCGATATGGGGCCCTAAACATAGTGCATAAGAGAGAGGCTGGTGCCTGCCATGTGTTACACATCTCTTACGACAGTGCCTGTCTGGCATTTCTGTCTCAGCTGCCCATGTCTCAGCCTGTATCTCTCATCCGTCACCTGATCTGTGGCCAGGAACCACGGGTGCTTTTGTCGAGCCTCATTTTGAGGGATTAAGTTAGTTCTCTGCTTCCATTTTTAGTTCTCTCTATTTCTGAAGTTAGAGATGGGTGAGAAAAAGGGGATGGGAAAACTTGGAAATGTGGCAGCAGCTACAATTTGCCCAGCTGGTGGGGACAGAGTTAGAACTATGCCCACACTCCTTCAAATCAGCCTTCAAATGCCACTTCAGTATATGCCAGGAAATTCCCTCCTCCTTTCTTCTTCACACCTTACAGGGCCTGGCAAAGATCCCAAAAACCCTGTTGTCCAGAGTGCTTCCAAACACTAGTCTGACTGATTTCAGCACCTGCTCCTGACCAGTGTCCTCTAGCACGTGTGCTGCAGAGGCTTCCCAAGCATCCTGCACATACTGTGGTGGCCCCAGGCACTTAGGAGCACCAGCCTGCTTGGCGTGACACACTTTGACTGTCCACTGTGTCCTCTTCCAAATGTCCACAGCCATGCCAGCCCTTCCTGATGGTATTCATCCAGAGGGTGTGAAGTCTAAACTGAAACTTTATGGTTACATGGTTTAAATTATGTAGTATGTATAGCAGCCTGTATAATTGCAAACAATTTACTTGGTGCAGCTCATGCTTTGGATCCATGGAGCAGCTTTCCAGTCCTCCAGATGTAAGGTATAAACATGGATCTGCAACCTTGAATAGGCACTGATGATACTGGAGTCACATTTTCTTTTCTGTGATGAAGACCACAAACTTACTTTTCAATTAAAAAACGTAAGAACTCATGTTTGTCTGCAAGCTGTGTGATTCTGAGAGCTGGGACCTGAAGCGTAAAGGCTATAGTGTTATGTATACTGCCAAAATGTTCAGACTCCCTTTGAGTGAGTGGGCTTCTTAAAGAATGGAGAGGACATAACTGATTCTCCTGTTGTGTAATTCTTGAGAAGTAGGAAGCCTACTGAAACTATTCCTCAAGTCCATGAAGTTTGGAATTGCCTTATTCCACTCTAGCAGAGAAAACACTTCAAAAATGTGCAGTATGACAGAATCTTACCTGTAGACTGAACTTGAAAAACAAATCTCCATTTTGCTGAGGGTCCTAAGAGAACACAGTTTGTATTAACTCTGATTTTCATTTTTATTGAGGAAACAATTTCCTCATCTTGGAATAGGGGTGGCTATTAATATTATGGGTATAGGCATTGGTATTATCTCTGATTATAAGAATCTTTTGAAGTGAACCTGGAAAAGTCTTCCAAGTGTAATGTTTACTGTTGATAATTGTGACACCCAGTGGTCATTTAAAGAACCATAAAAAGGTAGTGCAGAATGGCTGCAGTGAACCGAAAAGCTACACAAAATACCGAGGTTTACACAATAAATGTGTGCTTTTAAGGGTAGTACTTTTTTCCTCGGTAATTTTTACAGATAGGAAAAATAAGCTATTTTAGGAGGTGTAAGAGTTTCATCCATTTAGTTTATGTTTTACCATATTTAACAAATATACGTATATATTTCTATTTACATGTACAAAGCTTTTAATATCTTGTGAGGCTGAGGTCACCACTCCAATAAAACATACTGGATGAATGACAAGAATTTGCTTCATTGCAGTGAAGTATGAAATGACTTTTAATTCTTGCTGGCGAGAAGCTAGCTCAGAAGTCTGGGAGATAAAGGGACCTTGTTTCCCCTCCTTTGTTTGCCACTGACTCATTGTGTGGCTTAGAGCAAACTGCTTGTGTGCATGGCTGATAAGTACTTCAGTCAGTATGTTCATAAAGGTGCAAAGTGTAATTAGTATAAGCCTAGGTGGCATTCACCTCCAACCATTTATGCCATAGTCAAGAATGATTAAATTATATGCAGTGTATAATGTGTCATATTTATACTCCAAAGCATCATATTACTTTATGAACTGTGTTCTATTACAGAGCACTGGATACAAATTTAGTTCCATATACCTGGTAAATGGGAAATTAAATTCCATTGTTTATAGATTGCTGACCATAAAATATTTACTCTTGGTGGCATGTTTTAAATAAAGGAATACCGTCAAAATTCATAATACCTAATTGTGGTGAACTAAGCAGCACATGCCTGTTATATATATTGTTATATCTATTGTTTGGGAATGCCTCATGGAACTACAGAAGCTTTTTTCTTATATGGCAATAGGAGCAATGTCAAAAGGAATTCACTTATAAAACTGGAAATTAGACAGAGCTGCAAAGTCAGTTATTGCCTAAGGCCCTCTTCTTGGCTGCATTTAGCTGTGTCTATACTGTGTGCCTCAGGAGTGCTCTCCAAGCTCCCTGAATGTGTCTGCCCTGTCTACATCCAGAAGTGGGATGACATCTGAATTCCCACCATTTAATCGTCTGTACCCTACCGAGTTTCCAGGCAGGGAAACAGCGGCCAGAAAGGGAGCAGTGAGACATTCTGTCAAGTCCTCTCCTATCAGGGTGAGGAGAGAACCAAGACAGACAGACACAAACACACAAGCTGAAAGGCTTTTACAGCATTACTTTCCAAGAGCATAAATATTAACTTTTTAAATTTATTTTTTATTTTTATGACCATCAGTGTTTCATATTTAGTAGGATTGCATGAAATACTTAATTGTCATAACCAAAAGGGTATGTCAAAAAGGGTTATAGAAGCACCTCTGCTCTGAAGACAGGCTGAGAGAGCTGGGCTTGTTCAGCCTGGAGAAGAGAAGGGTCTGGGGAGACCTTAGAGCAGCTCCAGTGCCTAAAGGGGATGACAAGAAAGCTGGAGAGGGGCTTCTGACAAGGGCCTGTAGTGACAGGACAAGGGGAAATGGCTTTAACCTGACAGAGGGGAGACTGAGATAAGACATTAGGAAGAAATTCTTCCCTGTGAGGGTGCTGAGGCGCTGGCACAGGGTGCCCAGAGAAGCTG
>NW_009916715.1:0-1338 GCF_000696875.1 Nestor notabilis | reverse complement strand
AGTTTGGCGACATGGGCTTGGAGCAACCTGCTCTAGTGGAAGGTGTCCCTGCCCGTGGCAGGGGGTTGGAACTGGATGAGCTGTAAAGTCCCTTCCAATCCAAACCATTCTGTGATTCTGTGAAGATCCTTAAATGCTGAATTCAAGATAAAAATACTTTAAAACAGCTGCACATCTTGGAGCTTAATTGGTTTATCATGAAAAGTACAGAGTTTTTATACGTCAGTACTTGCATTCCTTTAACATTTGGTAGTCCTGGTTTCACACTCTGTGAACCTTGTTTCCTGATCTTCATAAGGACACAAAGAAAAGGTTAGTTCCTACTCTCAAAAGCTTACAGTCTAAAATTCCACAGGTAACAATAGATGGAAACAGAAGAGTGCACCCAAACAAATTGAAATGCTTCATAAAATGCATTGTTTACTATGTAGACTAACAGATTGTCGTCTGGTGTTCTTAACTGCAGGGTGAAGAGTGGTTTTGTCTTCCAGCTTCTGATAAGAACAGAACTACATGGCATTATGTTGTTCTAACGTAAGAATATATACTGGTGCTTACTAATATATTAACATATGTATACACCTGGTACAGTTATAGTTTAGTTTCTGGAAGGAGACTGTGAATAGATCTTTTGCTCTTCAAACTAACCCTTAAATATGGATATTTGTCACAGAAATTTGTTTGTACTTGATGTCCTTCCACTATTTATTCTATGTTTGAATGACTCGAATTCTGACTTGGGGTCATAGATGCCTGCTCTTGTTTTTCTTTATGTTACGTGTAGCTCATTTCAATCCTCCCACTAGTGCAACATTTCATGTTGTTGTTGTTGCTTTTTAGCCTTAAAAAGTTTGATTTTAGTCCTCACAGGCTGCACAAATCATGTTAGAAACCAGCTTCTTTTCAATTTTGTTTATAGCATTTTTTGCTAGCCAGCATAAACAAAGCCTCAGGCAATTTGCCATCCTATTCTAGACAGGATGTCTAACAAGTGCAATAAGTGCAAGATCTTCTGTTTACATTGTGAACTGAATTTGGGGGTTTTTGCTGCCCAGTTCTGTATTCTTTATTCTAAAAGTGTTTTCCCACCATATGAGGAGAAAGCTGCAACTCACAATGTGCAAATCTGCATTTTTTAGATAAAAGAAGACACAGATATGGGCTAGCTGGCAGAAATGTGTTCCAACACTTGAATTATAAGAACAAGAGTATGCTAAGAGAAGAAAGAAGTCTGACATGTATGTTGGTATTTACCTTAGTTTATGTGTTAGGAAGAGCATGCTTGGTAGAGCATGAGTTGTGATGTATTTTTTCCCACACGACCTCCTTGTCTCTAAA